>NC_080047.1:31498005-31600505 GCF_026212465.1 Amaranthus tricolor
TGTCAGCAAAATACTACAGGAAAACAAAACATACAATTAAAGTAACAACATTTCTTATAGACTTGATCCATTACAGTTATTTTTAGTTACTTTTGGTTAATGTCGCCTTCATCATTTATGAATAATTCACTTATAAATAAAATAGTTAGCCATACTGTTGTAACTACCCATTTATACCACCGGACAAACTCGCCATACTGCGAAAACAACCCAAAGTCCAAGTGTGAGAACAATACATTAGGGGAAGCTAATCCCTAAGCAAGTCGCTACCATAGGAAACACGCTATACTTAGGTGCCTATGGTAAAGTATACATACCCCTGCGATGGCTGATAATGCCGCTATATACTGCAAGTAAAACAATCCACCAATTAGCGTCATACTACGTCCACTAACACTATAAAAAACAGCAGATGGCTACGAGTCCTTCCCGTCTCCATCCTGTCGCGATCTCCCATACAACGACGAGGAGATGGAGACAGAAAGAACCCATAACCATTTTTGTTGTCGCCATTAGCATTTCCTGTAGTGATCCAGTCTCCATTTTTGCATCAGAAATCTACTCTCGTTGCCAATTTATATCCTCAACTCCCTATTACATTTCAATATTATTATTGTATTATTATTACATTAATATTATTAGTTTTTAAATATTAATTAATAAGAATTAAGAGTTTATAATTCATAATTTAGGTTTTATTTTAATTAAAATAATAATAAAAATTAATAAAAATCTACATTTAAACTAAAAAATTAACAAAAACTACCAACATAAAAATTACCAGCATGTACAACAACATACAAATAAAAAATTATCAAAATTAACAAAAAACAACTATAAAAAAAAAGAAAGAAAACATAAAGTGCAAACTAAAATTTACCAACAAAAACATACAAAAAGAAAAATAAATCTACATATAAACTATAATCAAATAACAACAACATATGAACTATTAGAAAAACTAAAAAATGTTAGAAAACTAACTGAAAGTGAATGATGCCGGTTGAATAAATGCTGAAGATGGAAGGTTGATGGTTAAACATTGAAGGTTGAAGAAGGTTGAAAGTTGAAGAATAAGTGGATGAGATTGAAGATTGAAGGTGTTAGGTGAAAAAATGAAGTTGAAATTGAAAGTGGAAAAATTTATAGACCAAGTTCACTCCTTTCGCAAATTTGAATTCTCATAGAATATTGATGGCGACGGGATAAAGACGATGGTCGTAGCCAACTTTGGGGACATGATGGAGACAGCAAATGGCCGCAGCCAACCTTGGCGACAAGATTCTTTCTATCTCCATCCTGTGGCCAAACTTGGCGACATAATGTCTCAATATCAATTTGTTTTGTTGTGTTATTATGTTAGTGAGGACATATTACCTCTTATAAATTTCTTGAAATCATAAACTCTTGATTTAAGAAAACGTATTATCATCTTTACTTACTACATGCACATCATAATAAGAGAATCAATGTGATATAATATTATACTACGTGTACGTGCCTTTAAAAGACAGTTTAAAATGTACTTATCAACTTTCCAGTCATAAATCGAGATCCTACATAATTTAATCGTATATACTTGGATAAGCACACACTCATGCTATCTTAAATCATAAATCAATACAAAAAAATGGCACAATTTTGACTAAAAGTTTCCGACTAACCGAAATAGTCAAAAATTTCCGACTGATTTTCCGACTGACAGGCGTTAGTCGGAATTTCCGACTAAATTGCTACTGAATTACTTTTTGGTCGTAATTTTAAATTAAAAAAAATTTACCATTAATTTTTTTTCTGAATAATTTCTGATTGAATTTTAGTCGATAAATTACTGATCATTTTCCAACTAAATTTCGGTCGGAACTTAGTTCGTAAAAAAATTTCAAAATTTAGACGCACAAGTAACAAGACAGGTTGACTAATCTGAACTAACTAAATACATAAACTAATCCTACCATAATATCTATACACTAGATTTATAATAAGAGAATAACTCCAGTAAAAGAAAATCGAGAAATAAAGTTAGTTAAGTTACTTTGTCAACTAAAGTTATTCTGTAGTGGTTGACTCACATTTATCTAAAGTTATTTAGTTGCATTAACTTACAAATTTTAGTTCACCAAATTTATTTTTAGTTATTTTATTCAACTATATTTGTTCAAATAATAATTATATATGTTCAACTTATTTTTTGTAATTTTGTTCAACTAATAAAATACTAATATTACGTTAATACGAGTAATAATATACTAATACATCTAATATGCCAAATAATATAATAATAATATACTAATACAACTAATAATAATAATAATAATAATAATAATAATAATAATAATAATATATTAATACAACTAATAATATACTAATACAAATAATAATACCAATAATAATACACTAATACGACTAATAATATATTAATAATGCATTAATACGACAAACAATACATTAATACGAGTACTTATATATTAAAAAAACTAATAATACACTAATACTAAGAAAACTAATAAAACACTAATACAACTAATTACATACTAATAATATATTAGTACTACACTAATACGACCTTTTTTTTTAGTAACACTAATACGACTAATAATGCACTAATACGACTAAATAACTAATAAAGTACTAATAATGCACTAATACGAGTAGTAATATACTTATACTATTAATAATAATAATAATAATAATAATAATAATAATAATAATAATAATAATAATAATAATAATAATAATAATAATAATAATAATTACAACTAATACGAGTAATAATCTATTATACCAACAAATAATATACTAATACAACTAATAATAATACTAATACTACACTAATACGACTAATATGACACTAATACGACTAATAGTACACTAATACAACTAATAATAAATTAATACCAATACAACTAATAGTAGGAGTGTTATGTTATAGATTCAATAACATAACTTAGAGTATCACTAATCAATAGTTGACCATACTGGTTGGAGTATGGATGTAATATCCATAAGGTCTTGGGTTTGAAACTTTCCTAAGGCATTTGTGTATAAAGCTAGTGGTGGACGCCACGTGGGTATGACATCGTACATCCCTTTCATCCAATTTGTTTTTTTTTTCCGACTAATCAGGTAGTCGGAAATTTTTTAAAAACTTTTTTCTTGCCATTTGGGATAAATTCTATTTTCCGACTAATTTTTGACTTTTTAATAGTGGGAAATTAGTCGGAAATTTCCTACTATTTTCTGACTAACTTGGTAGTCGGAATTTTCAACTAATTTTTCGACTAACCATGGTTAGTCGGAAATTGCGACTGTTTTCCTACTGAGTGAATTTCAGACCATTTTGATCCGACTACCCCAAAACAGTTGGAATTCAGTCGGTATAGCTCTATACCGACTGATTTTCAACTGTTTTGGGTGGTCGAAAGTGTGTCTTTTTTTGTAGTGAACCAATGCACACACATCCCAAGACATTCTATAACAATAAGAAAGTCATCCATTACACTTCACAAAATCACTAATATAAATAAAAATTCAGATTTAAGAATCTGTTCAACACAGTAGGTTAGGACTATTAAAACGAAATTCCGACTTCCCCGTTGAGTTTACAAGATATCGAAACCCTTCAGTTACTAAATTTCATAATATTTAAAGCACTCTAGATATTTTTTTAACCTGTTTAAAGGTCAAAAAGAATTCAAAAATCCATTTTTAGCCAATTAATCCATCCTACTAAATTTCACCAATTTACTCAAAAAAATTCTTACATATTAATATTACTAGCATCCAATCCAAATTTTATAATTATCATAATCATCACCCTATTATTATTATTATTATTATTATTATTATTATTATTATTATTATTATTATTATTATTATGTTTTTTTGGAGAAATAAAAAATTTCATTAATCCAAACAAAACAAGACAAGCTCAATACAAGGAAAGTACCTTGCTCCATCAGTACATCAGTATGGAAGACGCACCCACCTTCGATTAAGGGTTGTGCACCCGTACTCTTCATGTGCAGAAGTAAGGAAGCAACCAAGGAGAACAAAGTTCTACAATATAGGTCAAAATAGCATAATAAGAAACATAACCATTACAATACAAAAGCAACAATCAGACTAGGCAACAAGGAGCACACTCTCAGCTGCACCTCATCAACAATACTCCTCAAGACAACATTAGGGTGTTTGAGCTTGTATTGCCAAATAGCCTCATTATGAGCCTGTCACAAGTGGTAAATCAAGCTGCAGATACTAATCATAACAACTTGCCATTTGATCTTGGAAGCACGCCACTTCTTAGGATCAATATCATGAATGGAAGTAAGTCTTAATCTTTGCTGAAGCCAAAGTTCAAGCCCCGCAGACAGAGCTTACTATACTGATAGATGAAGAATAAATGGTGAACTGATTCAGTCGAAGACCAACACAAAGGGCACAAGTCATCTGTAACCATACCAACACGAACGAGATTTTTTTTGTAGCAAGTTTTCCTAGCATAGCCAACCACGAAACAAACCTCTCCCTAGGAATATTGAGTCTATGCCATACCCACTTATCCCAGTGCACAGGTTGGCGTAGATCCAAACAGTCCTTATAAACCTCCTGGAGACTATACGTAGTGAGACTCATAAAACGACTGAGCTTATCTTTAATCCTACAAAGCTTCCTAAGAACCCAACTAGCTGTAGAAGAAGGGTTGAAGATAGCTCAGCTAGCACCCTTGCCCCTTGGTATAGACCCCGTGGACCCATATTACCCATAACGACTCCTGAAGGGAGCTAATATGCCACGCAAGCTTCCCAACAGCAGCAATGTTCCAAACCTCAAGGTTCCTAATACCAAGGCCTCCTACATTCTTAGGCCTACAAACATGATTCTGGTTAACCTTGCCAGCAGTGTCATTGTTGTGAACACCAAACCACAGATAAGAATGATAAATGGCATTAATCAATTGAAGTCTAGCAGTATAAGACAAGTTCCTAGCATACCAGACTCTAATATGAGCAATCATTTTGTCCACTAGAGCCTCACAATCAGCTACAGAGATCTTCTTTGCTATGAGGGGTATACCAATGTACCTAAAGGGGAGGGAGCCAAGAAGAAGTTGCACCTCCTGAGCAAAATGAGATTAGGACATAGATCAGATGTTTGAGCAAACCCTTCAAGAGTATGACATAGCAACTTAATGGAAGTGAGGTCACCCTTACAGAGCAACATGAGATCATCAGCAAAGCAAAGGTGATTCAACTTTAGTTGCCTACATCTAGGGTGTGGTTTAAATTGGGGATTAAGCATCAAACACAACAAGCTACGAGACAAATATTCCATCCCAATTACAAAAAGTAATGGTAAGCCTCTCTTAGCCTTAAAAACCTCAGACGGGAGCCATTGATCAACAAGGCATATTGTGTAGAGGTAATACAAGCCATAACTATTTTAACAAACTTGGGGGGGGGGGGGGGGGGGGGGGGGGGGGGGGGGGGGCAGTTAAGAGCCACCATCATATCCTTGATAAACAACCAATCCAATGTGTCATACGCCTTCCTAATATCTACTTTAATCAAACAACTAGGATAACTGTAACAGGCTCAAATTTCTTAATCTTAATCTTCCGATTAATTATTCCGAAATTTCTTTTCGAATTACTAATCCTTTGGTTATCTAATTCAAATCACCTTTAATTCCTAAACCTTATTCCGATTTTTATAATTTCTTCCAAATATTAAACTTAAAAATATATATATATTCTTAAATTTCTTTATAAGCACTAAAATATTATTTTATTATTTTATACTACGAAAAGTAAAATTTTAATATTATATTTACGGTTTTATTAAAACGTTACGTTTCAATTTCATTTTCTTAAACAAACTTTACTACTTATCATTTTAACTTTACAACTTTGATTTAATTATTTTATACCTAAAAATTAACTATATTTTTCTTATTAACTTTAAGTATAGTTTTAACTAAAATTTTCTAAGTAAACTATCATATTTTCATAATCAAACCTTAATCATACTTTCCCATTAATCTAAAATATTTCACTAGCATAAACTAGAACAAAAATTTGATGAATCAAAATCCTTTCTACATCAATCCATAATGTTCATCACTTACACAAGCTATCACCATTTCCTTACACAAGTTAACCTTCTTCTACACTCCAAATTCTTACACATCCACTTACACACTCCAACTCTTACACATCCACTTACACACTCCAACTCTTACACATTCACTTACACACTCTAAATCACTTACACAAGTTAACCTTCTTTTTCATACAAACTTATGAACTAAAAAGTTGCCCAAAACTCATTATAAATACCCCTCCTTAGCCATGAGATCACTTGCACCCCCATCATCAAATCTTTCTACCATTCTTTCTTATATCTTCACTTCATTAACATCTTACTAACTTTATACCCTTTTTATTTGTTGAAGAATCAAATGAAGATGGAGCTTGATCTTATCACTTCTTAAGCCAATAATCATCAACTTTTGAAAAGTCAAGTATTATCTTTTGGAGCTTGGATATCATTTTCTTTTGGGTAATTGAAGATCTACTTCTTTGAAGCTTGGAGCCTTGAAGACTTTCTCTTTTGGAGCTTATTTCCTTAAGTTCTTATTTTCCTATTATTATTCTCTTACTTGGTTTAGCACCACCTTCGGAGGAAAATGGTACACATTTTCTTAACTCTCTCGTTATGTGATATTTATTTATGGTTACTCGATAATATAAAAGCATGATCAATATGATTTTATTTTAGTCATTTAAACTTTACATGGTAATATTAAAGTTATATCCAGTTTAGTGATATTTTCGTCAAAACAATAATATTTTTTTTGGGACACTCGAAAAAAAGTCATATATATGGAAATTTTTGATTAATATGATAATATAGATATATATGAATTTTACTAGTTAAATAAACTTATGTGTTTAAAATGATTCCATATCATCTTGGTGTTTTGATAAATTTTTAATCGGTTTATTGGTAAAATAGTCAAACAAATTTGTTAAAATGCTTAGCGTTGTTTTTCTCGAAAACTCATTTCATTTAGATTTTGGACTTTTAATAACTTATCGGATTATGTTTTTTTTAGTTATGATAGATCCGTTTTACTATTTTACTGATTATTTGATAAAATACGTTATTAATATTACTCTTGACTATTATGATTATTTATGACATAATATGACTTAGTTTAGCCTCAGGAATCATAGTATAGCTACGAAAATTTTTTTTATTTAATTAATATTAATTTATTAGATGCTAGTAATTTGTTTCTATTAAAAGGGTAGAATTGTCAAAATTTTTACTAGTACAAGTTTGACTTATAAGAATGTGAACTATTTCGGTTTAGAGTCTTGTTTGATATTGCATGATATTGATTGTATGACTTTGATAGTAAGGTAACGTCGAACCATGGACCGGCATGTAAAATCCCGGCGTCCGTGTTAGCCGGCACGTAAAATGCGGTGTCAGACAGGGGGTCCGAGAAAAACCCATCCTGTGAAGTCTCGAGCATAACAGTATTGAGAGGAGTGACGACTCCCACCACAGTTAGGGTTTAGGACTACGGTCCTCACCTAACCAGACCCTTACATATATCAGTTGTCATTATTGTTGTGATCTTGTGATGTGCTATGATGGTAAAGCTATGAGACTTAATTGAACTTGATTAAATAAGCATTAAGGTTACCAAGTATTTAGTAGCAGTAATGAACTTCTGCAAGTATTGAGAATGTAACTTAATGGCTTAGTAAAGGTCAATAATGAGTAATAACCTTCTATATTGTGCTTGATGATTATTTTGTAAGCATGATTTAACTATCGCATCATAAGCTTGTTGAGAAAATTGTACTCGGCTTTATCGCTGACCGATTTAATCGGCTGTCATCCGTATTATGGATGACAGTATTTTGCAGGAAAATTTAGCTCAGGTTTCGATCCAGGCCGCAACTTTAATTATTCTATCGAGGACTTAGCTTCAATGATTTTACTTGATGACTATATTGTACTTATGTTTTTTTTTATCGTATTTAAGTAAACCTTATTTTATATTTTCTCAGTTGTAAGGTATTTTTTTTACTTATGTTTTGAACGTTTTTTTAGTTCAAATGGTTTTTTGCAGTTCGGCGTTTTACAATTCCGCATTATTTATCTTAAGTATAATTATTAATGTTAATTATGTATTGGGAGTGCCGCTCCTGCTACAATAACAACCCTTGCGTGAATAGTGTTTGACCAGGTCTTGACATAATAAAATGTTGTGGGAAATAGTCATCCCTTTGACAAAAGCCCCTTGATTCAAACTAATAATGGAACCAAGAACTTTTGAAAGCCGGGTGCAAATAAGTTTAGCCACACATTTATACAAGATATGACAACATGAGATAGACCTATAATCTCCAGGGGATGACGGGCAAGAAGTTTTAGGAATAAGAGTAATAGAAGTAATATTTCAAGACTTCAGTGTCTGACCAGTGAGGAAAAAAGACTGTATAGCCTGAACAACATCTTTCCCAACAATAGGCCAACCAACCTTGTAGAAGGTGCTATTAAAACCATCAATCCCCGAGGCGTTGTTGTCAGGAATGCTCCACAAAGCATGCTTGATCTCCTTAGCTGTAAAACAAAAATGTAATTGAGATCTCATATCCTAAGTAAGGATGGGCCAGCATCAATAAACTTCATATTAATCTTGCTCCTATTCTCCAAACTCCTATACATCAGATCAATATAGAAAGAAGTAAACACATTCTGAATAATATGAGGGTCATAAACAAGAACACCATCAATATGAATCTGATTAATTCTATTATGGGTGTAGCGATGCTTAAGACTATTATGGAAGAAGGAAGTGTTTTCATCGCCAAAATTGATCCAGTCAACCTTAGCCTTCTGCTGCAAAAAGGAAGCATACTCTTTCTTAACCTGAGCAAGCTTAAGGGCCATAAGGTGCTCAGTATTCACAAGCATTTCATCTCTAGGGTGCTTATAAACATTATCCTAGGCCATAGATAAATTCCTCTCAGCTTTAGCTAGGGCCACTTGAATAGGGGTACGCTGATAATGCTCCTTAAACAAGTGTTTAAGTCTCTTAAGTTTCTTCTAAATTTGAAAACTTAAGACACCAGACACAGTCTTTGAAAGAGTCTTTTCCAGTCCAAAAATTATAAAACCTAAAAGGTTTTTTACCCAAAGGTTGGATAAAGAATTTGACCAAAAGGGGAGAGTGATTAAATTGTCCCTTAGGAAGAAAAGTGGCTTCGGCATTAGAATAAGTAGCATCCCAAAGACTATTACAAAGAACTCGATCGATCTTACTCATAACCCTTTTAGCCCCTTGTTATTTGTTGTTCCAATTATAAAACCTCCTTGAGCTCTTCATATCATGCACCCCATATCTAGTGATACACAAACTAAGAGGTTTAACCTCATGTAATCGAACCGGCTGGCCTATCCTCTCATCCAAGTTTGCTAAGCAATTAAAGTCTCTCAAGATAATCCAAGGATCAACACAAGAACCAGCAATACTATCAAGCTGATGAAACAAATGCCTTCACACATGAATATCTGTTGCACCATACACAAAGGAACAAAGAAAAAGGGAACCAGCTCTAGGAAGAACTTTCAAGTGCATAATCTGGCTGCTACAGTAAACTATGTTCACTGTCAACTCTTCATGTTTCCATCCAATTAGAATTCTCCCTCCAGTATGATATGAAAGGTTATGAGACAAACTCCATCCAGGACACACATTTTGGTAAAGAGAGCCCAAATTTTGCCTCTTCACCTTAGTCTCGAGAAGGCCAAATAAGCAAACATTGTTTTGAGATATAAAGTGAAATACCTCCGGTTGCTTCCGAAGCATATTTAGCCCTCTCACATTCCAACCTAGCACATTAGTCATAAGACCGGATGGGGTATAGCCCCCAACGCTTTTATTTGAGTTGATCCATCCTTTGGTACCCCTGCATCCATACCATCCCCTACATTCCCTGATAAGACATCAAAACTATTAGAGGTATCCAAGAACACCACCAAAGTCAACTGATCAATAACAGGACCCCTGTCCTTGTGCTTACTCCTAACTAGCTGAAAACCATCATCAATTGTATCCTCCTCAGCCACTGTGGTATGGTCTTGTGTTGTTTAAGGTACCCGCCACTGTTGGACTGTGTCTCTACACCCCTCCACCGAATGCACAAGTTGAAGACACTTAGTACACGTGGTAGGCTTCCAATCATAGGACAACCTCTTCGACACTAATTCATCAACCTCATTGGTAAAGAAGACCTCATCCAGGAACCCTGTAGTTAAATCCATCTCAATATGGACACGGGCATACATCATCCGGTCCTTCTTGAGGGTGGCATCTAGGGGTGTTCAAAAATATCCGGTTTGGAAAACCCGATCCGAAAAACTCGATATTCAATTTTTAAAACCGGGTAAATTACCCGGTTTACCAAATTCGACCAACTAAAATTCTTAAATTAGGTAATCATTAGAATAATACAGGTCTCAGAAGCAAGTTATTG
Organism: Amaranthus tricolor; assembly: GCF_026212465.1. Taxonomy (NCBI): domain Eukaryota; kingdom Viridiplantae; phylum Streptophyta; class Magnoliopsida; order Caryophyllales; family Amaranthaceae; genus Amaranthus; species Amaranthus tricolor. Next base: position 31,508,567 of record NC_080047.1, read on the forward strand.
ATAAAAATGCTTATTTAGTGAGATGAAGCTTCAATCCCAGAGAACGAATTACTAGATCTAATGACAGATTTATCAGATTGTTGTCCAGTGCTTCTAGAGCTAGATTCTGTTTTAGATCCCGATGAACTCAATCTTGTTCGATTGCCCACCGCATAGGCAGGCTGTTGCGGTGTTGGAAGATGAAGATCTAAACTACCGTTGAGATAAGAGACTATAGAAAGCATTGTAGGTCTTCCCTCAGTATCCCCTTGAACACACAGCAAGCCAATGTGCAGGCATTGTAGGACTTCAATGTCTGAATATGACGTTCCAAGAGATGTATCTATAACTTCCAAAGGTGTGCCCTCGCACCAATGTCTCCAAACCTGTTGACGATAAACAGATCCTATATCATTGCATATAATTTAAAAAGGAAAACATTACTTGAATTTATCATTTTATCTTACATATGTTAGAAGATTTTCGGCTACTAAAGATTGGCGATGAGTGATCTTCTTCCCGGTTATGATCTCTATTACCAAAACACCAAAACTGTATACGTCTGATTTGGTAGATATTTCACCATATTCAACGTATTCCGGAGCCATGTATCCCCTGCATATAATTATAAAGTTATATTTCCTCAGTTCTGAAATACTCGCTACATAACGATTTTTGACACTATTCATTGTTCTTAGCTTATTTTATATGTTGTGGCTAATGTGTAAGGAAAAATATTAGTGAATTGGGAACTTATTTGAATCGTTTAATAGCATAAATGATAAAAGTAGTGCATAAAATTGCGTAAAAAATCAAATGTGGCAAGTATAGAGGAAACGAAGGAAGTATACAATATTAACAAGAACCCTGCTAATCCTCTTGCCAAATAAACTAGGAAAGCAAAACTTACAGAGTTCCTGCTAGTCTGCTTGTCTGATCTTGTTTCTGATTCACTGCAAAGTTTTTTGCTAGGCCAAAATCTGATATTTTTGGATTCATATCAGTGTCTAACAATATATTACTAGCTTTGAGGTCTCGATGAATAATTTTAAGTCGAGAATCTTCATGGAGATAGAACATTCCTCGAGCAACGCCTTGTATAATTTTGTACCTCGCTGACCAGTCTAATGTACCTTGTGTTCCTTTTTCTGTATGTGCATTTTTAGATGCAATTAAACAGGAGTTGCATGATCTTGATTTTAAAATTTCAATTAAGTGTAATACTTAGCATACCAAATAAAAACAAATCGAGACTTTTGTTGGTAACAAATTCGTACACAAGCAGCTTCTCATCCGGTGTTAAGCAAAATCCCAAGAGCCGAACAAGATTTTTGTGCTGTAATTTGGCAACAAACACCACTTCATTTTTGAATTGTTCGGCTCCTTGGGGGGTGTCTTTAGACAGTCTCTTCACTGCTATGTGTTGCCCATTCGGAAGGGTTCCCTGCCAAATGAAAAATATGATATATTTCCCAACAAACATCTATATATATTGAGAGAATTTAGCAAGAATTCACATTACTAAAGATAAATCACCGTAGAAGGTAAAATAATACTTGTTAATATGTAAAAGTTAAAATGTTGCAAATAAAAATATACAAATTAAGTATATTATGTTTTTGATCTGGGGTAGACTAGATAATCTTTACTGTAAGGAGAGAAGAAATTAATCCAACCTGTACGGTTGTGAGAATCGAAATCCTGTGATTACAAAGCCCTCAATCACTAGGTTGTCATAATATTTCTAATCATTGGTTTTCTTACCTTATAAACAACACCGAATCCCCCTTCACCAATCTTTAGAAAGTCCGAAAAATTGTTGGTCGCATATTGAAGTGTGGTAAACTCAAACTGCAGGGACTCTACAGCCATCAAATAGTCATGAACATTACCTAAGGCATCATAAGGGAAGCAAAGACATTAAAGCGCAACATAATATGAAGTGCGAATCGCAATAACAATTAACATGTAATAAGCTTTTGATTATTACCATTCCCAAAATTTAGAGCATGATTTCTCCCACTATGCATTCTTGTGATTACGGGTCGTTTTTTACATAGAAGAAAGACGAGCACGGTTACTAGAATGGCCAGGAACAGCACTAAACAAGCTAGAGAGATGTTCACCACCAGTGTCTGATTCGGCTTACCCTTTCCTACACCACAACATAAGCTTGAAGTGAATATCAGGTTAGCTACAAATCTAGCATTAAGCATTCTATTAAGTAAATTGAGACTACACAGGTTCAGATCCGTGTAAAAAATAGGGTCTGCGTCTAAATTTTTAGACCCAGATGGGGATAGGTTTATTGTCATTTTTTATTTTGAGTTAATATTTATTTCTACTTCTTCCCTCAAATGGGGATTTTCAAAGATCTAACTCAACCAAAAGCTTAAGCTGATATATGAGGCTCTACAATATGTTATATTTTCTAATACGCCCCCTCATACGAGAGCACTTTGGGCTAGAAGTGTGGATGCTACACAGAATAACCCTCCTTATACCTAGTGCGAAATATTCCACTTGAGGGGTGGTTGAGATTCGAACCCGTGACTTTTAGCCACGTTGACTTCTAATACCATGTCAAGAAACCAACTCAACCAAAAGCTTAAGCTATATATGAGGCTCCACAATGTTATACTCCTATTTTCTAACAGGGATAGCTTTAGGGTAAGACAGGGGATGGGAAAACAGATGAAGATTATAAGTGAACTAAGGAATCGGACTCACCTTGAACCTGTGCACCTTGCTTAGGAGAGGAAGAAGGTGGACTAGGCAGTGGTAATGGTGGGCGCGTTGGTGTTGGTGTTATATCCTCGTAAAAACGGTAGACCTCATACCTTGCATCGCAACTTGGATTCAACATATGACAACCCCTACTTCCATCGCAATAAGTATCCATTCTATTAATAAGAATATTCTGACACATTCCACAAACAGTGGGAGTAAGGTCAGGTGTGCACTGAGCCATTGTATATAATCTCACATAACTATTAAATTCAACATCTTTAGTTATATAGTACTTCCTGTCACCTTCAAGACCAGAATTATTATTGGGTCTAAGTGAACTCAAATTAGAGGCTAACGTATTCATAGTATCACCTGCCAATTTCTTGAATCTGTTGATCTCACTAGTGTACGACGATATATCTTCGTGGTTCTTCCAACCCTCTGCTATTGTGTCATTGACAAAACTTAAGAAAGACTCGTTAGAGTATCGAACCATGCACTTATCGTACCAAATAACTGCACTCATATCCTGCGGACATTCTTTTGGTGGTAAGTTAATAACAGCAGTAGAGACGCAACCATTGCAATCTTGAGGAGTAGTATCCCCTCGACAAAGAAATTGGCCATAGATTTTTGTTGAGTCGGGGGTGACAGAAATGGAGGTTGTGTAGTATCCTTGATTAGTGCTTTCACCAGCTAATGTTGGAAGGGTAGATAATAGCTTGTTGAGATTGGTCCGATATGAGCTTTCAAGATCAAAATCTGTGGAAGAGCACCAGGGTTTGATAAAAACGTATTGGGGGTCGCTTGCAATAAGTTGTGTGATAAAAATAAAAGTTGCCAGTGATAAAACAATAAGTAGCTTGGGCAATGAAACCATTTTTAAGGTTACACTTGCACTTGCACCCAACACTGACTACTGACTATAAGAAAGATATTGGAAAAAGAATATAATGAACCTTATTTTGAGAGGAGAACCGACGAAAATAATTCTCCATTTCTAAGACATAGACTAGTCTTTAAGTCCTATCAGTGACAGTGAGTAAATGCGGCTGACTAATACTGTGGAACGTACTCTATCTTTGTGTGGTGTTCACCATTACACACTGCTTTTGAACAATTACTTTATTGTTTATGAATTGCTTTTGGTGATTAGGAAGTTGCGAGGTTGCTCCTACTTATGCAAGTAAAGTAAACGGTTTTGATTTAGTCAAGTCAAGTCAAGTCTGTCTTTGTGTGGTGTCCACCATAAAACACAACTTTACAAGTCTTTTTAAGTCCAACTTTCATGCTCACCCCAAGTCAGCTAAGCAAGCGCTCGAGTCCACACTTCATAAATATCTTATCTATTCTTTTTTATAAAAGTTATGAAGTAAATTTTTGGAAAAATTTTCCTATATATATAATCTCATCTACTCTTAATTATTTTTCTTGAATATTATCTATTTGTCTAATTAATTAATTGTATGATTGGTGGATTTATTTTAGTTTAGTAAATCAAGTTTATCTTATTTAGTTTAATAAATATAGTAACTAATCAATTTGATATTTTATGAGGCAATTCATTGTGAGGATGTCAAATGAAATTTTTCAGTTCTTTTAGCTGATAGTATGATTGTTAGATTTATTTAGTTTAATAAAATAAAATTAATTTTACCTTATTTAGTTTAATAAATACAGCAATTAATTAATTTGATTATTTCATGTGGACAAATCATTAAGAGGATGCCACATGGAATTTTCTAGTTATTTTAGTTAATTAATTGTTGTATTTATTAAACTAAATAAGGTAAAATTGATTTTATTTTATTAAACTATAGTAAATCCACCAATTGTTATTCAAAACTTCTTTGTGACCAAACAATCATACAACTAACTAAAAGAACTGAAAAACTCCATGTGACATTCTCACAATAATTTGCCACATGGAATAATCAAATATATTATTATAGGAATCATACAACTTATTAATTTAGTTGTCAACTTTCACATGACACTCTTTTAATAAGGGTGTCTAAATGAAAAAATATCAGAGGTTTTAAAATAAGATATTCAACTATTAGTAGCTATTATTATAGACTTTTAATTTTGCAGGGAAAAAATTTATTATACACCAAAAATAATTAATTATTCAAAAATAATAGAATAAAATATTCTTAATTAATTAAGTTTTCAATGATACAACTTACTCCCTCCGACCTTTTATGTTCTTCCACTATGGATTTTTCACACATATTAAGGAAGATATAATCTTTGGTTGAAGTGGTTATTATTTTAATTAAATAGTAGTGTGAAGTAATAATTGTATTGGAAGTATGATAGAGAAAATAAAAATAAATAAAACTAAAACAAAAAAATTGATTTTATTAATGTAATTAAAGAGGAGAGAGAACCGTACATGGAGAGAAAATTAATAAATAATAACCAACTATGCTGAACTTTCCAAATTGGGAAAGTTTGGAGGTTAATTCTAAAAAAAGGAGGAAACTTAATCCATCCAACAAAAAGAACAGCCATACATGTACACTCCAAACTCCTTGCATTGGCCAACTTACAATTACATGGATTAAGAACTAAATTTACTATAATCAGAAATTACAAACATAATTCGAAAAAAATGACCTTACAAATTCCAGATCAGCCTATAAAGGCTGCTGTACACTACACCAAAATATCAAAACAACCATACTTAACAGTCCACAAACTCTTGAATTATCTTCAAAAACAGTAGCCTTAATAGTTTCTGAAAAAAATATCAGTGCATCATTGCCCTTTAATGGCTTTAGGAAATGAAGATGAGCAACAGGGGGCTTGGTACTTTGGATCAAATGCATATGACCTAGAGTCCAATTCAGAATCAGAAGAAGAACCAGAGAACATGGAAGAACAAGAACCACAATAACAAGATCATCATAAGCCAAGGCTTAGCAATGAGTTAAGGCATCTTATTTTCCAAGAAATGTTGTCAATAAAACTTAGTGACTCACTTCCTCATGATACATTCAAACGGATTGCTAAAAAATACGGTTATCATCATAGAACCATAAGAAATTTATGGAAACGAGCAACTCAAACCAAAGAAGCAAACAAGCCATACATTATAGAATCGAAATACAAAGCCTGTGGAAGAAAAAGAGTGGTGGTACCACCAAACATACTTAAGTCTAAACCAATGGCGAACGTACTTGCATTAGAGATGTGGCAACATGTTTAGACTTGGCACCGTCAATGGTTTGGAGGTTGATAAAAAGAGGCGAGATAAATGCACATTCAAATCCATTACACCCCGCTTTAATCGATGCTAACAAAATAAGAAGGGTGGAGTGGATTTTGAGCCTTATCCAAGAAGACACCTTTCAAAGACACCCAATATACAAAGCCATGTACGATTTTATTCACGTCGACGAGAATTGGTTTTATTTAACCAAGAAAACGCAAAGGGTTTATTTAGCTCACAAAGAAAAGGTCCTGTATAGGGCAGCGAAGTCATCAAAATTCATACCTAAGGCCATGTTCTTAGGGATGGTAGCAAGGCCTAGATGGAATCTATATGGCCAATGTATGTTTGATGGGAAAATTGAAATTTTCCCTTTCATCAATATGGTGGCAGCACAAAGAGACTCAAAAAATCGACCAAGGTGGTCAATAGAGATTAAACCGACCGAGTCAGTTACTCAAGAGGTGTATAGAAGTATGCTTATACGACAACTCATTCCAGCTATACTAAGAAAATGGCCAAGTGAAGGTCCTTCCATTATTTTTATTCAACAAGATAATGCAAGGGTTCGTGTCATAAATAATGATCCAATTTGGTAACAACATAATAGGCAAGGGGGTTTAACATTCATTCTCACACAACAACTTACAAACAGTCTGGATTGTAACATTCTTGATTTGGGTTTCTTTAGGAGCATACAATCACTAATGCATAAAAAGATGCCCAAAAACATGACAAAAGTAATAACAGCAGTTGAAAATGCATTCGGAGAGCTACATCCAAAGACCTTAACTAATGTGTGGATCTCATTACAACACCATTTAAATGAGATTCTAAAGGTTAAGGGGTGTAATGACTACATACAACCTGATGCGTGTTTAAGGGCGGAAAATATTCTTTGCAATGCAAGGATTAAAATGGCTTCACTAATTCAGTCATTAAAACATTCAAACTCTCAAACATTCATCAGACAACATTCACACTCACGCAAACAGAACAAGAAAGTCTTTCTTAATTTTCTGATGTGGGTGAACGGGGTACTTTGGTTGCACTTCCTGAGTACTCGAATGATAGGTACAATGCAAGGACTTCCAGCCCTTGATTGCAGGGTGCCCTTGAGATTCTAAACCACTCCGTAGTTTATCTTCCCGCCGGCCAAAGGTTGCTCCACAACCATTGATGAAGTTTGTAGGCAAACTTCAGAAAAATCAGAAAATCCTTTTCTGAACAATACCTCTGTATTATTGATGAGTAAAACCGAAATTCAACGTGTTTATTACAATGAGGGCCTATGTATATATAGGCTTTGGATGGTAGAAATAGCCGTTACAAAGCAACAACCTAATACACGTGGCTTAACTAATAAAACAGAACAAAACAGAAGGTTCTATACTTAGTCAAATTCCTGACTTTTACAACTGGTGACTGGCCCTCCTTTAGCTTGTTCCACCGACTTCCTGGTGCACCATTAGTAGCACCCTTGGCCCTTGGTGGCTTGGCCCATGTGGTGAGATGCCATTCCAGCCTTCCTCCCGGTCCAAGTGTCCCTGGTTTGAGTTCAGGCGGTTCACCAAGGTCAGCTGTTTGATGGGCAGCTCTGTTGCTCTGCTTTTGGAGTCTGTATGTCCTGTTGAGTCCTTGCTGCTGAATTTCGTGGCGTGCTGGGCTTCCTTGCTTTGGTCACATGTTCTTGGATCCATGAGTGATTGTTGAGAAGTATCCATGGCAGTCCTTTGTGTCTCACGTGCATTTGGCGTAGGTGACCAGTCCAGTGTACTGTTTTGTTCTTGCGTCTCCTCTGTGCAGGCCTTTACCTTTGATACTTCATTTGTATCACAACCACACTTTGGGAAGAAAGTACAAGAAGACAATGGAAGGTTAAAGATTCAAGTAAGAATTCCAACACAACTGGTTAGAGAAGCTGTTGCTTTTCTCAACCCAAACAAAGATCAGCAACAAACCCAAACAGAGAATGAGGATGCTGCACAAAATTCACAAATCATTCATGAAGCATATGATGAAGCAATTGAAGAAACTCAAGGATGATAAACTTCATAGCCCCTCAGTTTATTTTTGTTTAGATCATCATTAAAAATGTGACTTTTAGGAGCAACAAAGTGTCAACCACAATCCATGTCAATGATTAAAGTTCATATTTTTGCTAAGTCACTTTATTATTTTACATTATTTCGAAAAAAAAGCCCCCTGATTCATCATAGAGGTTATGAATCCTCTCAGATTATAATTGTTCATCAACAAATAAAGCAACTAAACATGAATAGAAAATCAATTGATATGTTTAGGTTTAACAAATACTACTCAACCAAGTATTCAAAGTTATTTTTTCAGAATTTAGAGGTCAATAATCCTAAAGAAATTTACATCACAGGGGCATATATGAACATAAACATCAAGAAATTTCAGAAAACATAAACCAGAAGAATAAAACATCAACACATTTCAGAAAACATAAATAAAAGATCAACATAAACCAACAGCAAACATGAACACAAAAACCAGCACCAAAATGTCAAGTGTAATTCTAATCCATCCAAAAAATCAGAACAGCCTTACAAACATCAGATACATTTTTTAGGGTTTGTTTTAGCCCTAGAAGCAATAACATCTTCAGGAATGTCAGGGACAACCAAATCGAGTTGATCTTCTTTCACATTTGGTGAACTTGAAGGATTTAATTTAGATGGAGAGTCAGAGAACCATTCAACAATTGTTGGTGATGGTTCCTTTTCAACAGAAGGAGAAAAAGGTAGAGATTCATGATAAGTGGATGTAGCATCATCTTCAAGGGACATGTGATATGCCTCAAGATCATTTTTGGATCACCTTAAAATTTCATTTGAATATGAATGTGAGCGACCATGAAAGGAACAAGAACAAAATTCGCCATACTCACAGAGACCATCATAAAGAAACGAAGGAATTAAAGAATCACTCTTAGATTCGTTGTTTTCCATCTCAAAAAATTAAAGCTTCAAAAAGAAGGTAATGGCGGATGAAGAAACCTCAAAATAGAGGGCATGCAAATTCCAAACTTTGCCAAAAATTACAAAAAGAACCTCAAAATGTTGAGAATAAACCGATTTGTATTTTTTGAGGAGAAAGAGAGAGAAATGTGTAAAATGGGAGGGAGAAGGGGGATATAATCAGGTAATAATGAGAGACACAACGCCCAAAACAAATTTAAGAATCCAAAGAGGCAAAAACTGGTGTACATAAGGGGAAAGGGGGGTTTTTAAGGGGTAAAAATGAAAAAAAAGATTTTCAAAAATGGAAAGTATTCTAAAGTGGACAAACATATGAAACTACTCGTTATAGTAAGGTGGAAAAACATAAAAGAATGGAGGGAGTATTAAAAAAGTCACCAAATTCATATGACACTCTTTTAATAAGGTTGTCCAAATCATACAACTTATTAAAGAGTTGCCAAATTTAGGGGTGTAACTAATTTGGTGAAAAAACCAAACATCAAACCAAACCAAACCGAATAAGCAATTTGATTTTGAGAAATTTTAAAGTAACTTGTTGTCCAGTTCGATTTTGGTTTTGGACCCTACATAATCGAAAAACCAAAAAACCGAACTATTAATATTATATGTGAATTTTAGGCGGCCTATGCCTATTAAAAAACACCCTAACTGGCTTCTTCCTTCATCATGTGAGGCGTCTTCCTTCATCAGTTCACTGATTTTCACGCGCCTCTTCTTCCTTTCTAAACCTTTCTTCCTCCCTTTCTTTCTTGATTTCTTCATGCAGCAGCGTTCCTCTTGCCCTCTTCTGCTCGTTTTTCTTTCATTCCCTTTCTTCAAGTTATCTTTTTCATTCCATTGTCACTTCTAGTTCTTTTACAACATTTAATGGAAGGCCTAAGCTAAATCTCTAATCTTTTCTCTCTTTTATTTTATTTTGCTGTTTTTTCTATGTTTATTGTCAGATTTACATTTGATAGATGTAATTTTTTTTTATTTCTTTTTTTGTGAGATGTTTGTTCGTTTTTTGTGAGATGTTTGTTCATAATAGATTTTTCCTATTGTTTTCTTATTTTGTTTTGTTTTTTGTTTTTTTTTTTTTTTGTTTTTGTTAGATTTTTTTGTAAGATTTTGTTTTTTGTATTTTCATTGTTAGATTTTATTTGTATTTTCATAATTTTTCATGATTTTTGTTAGATTTACATTATCATTCCCTTCGTTTTTTATATTTTTTTGTATTTTCAAATGGAACAAATTTTGATAATTCGGTGCTATTCGGTGATTTCGGTGCAATTTGGATTGTTTTTCAAAAATTCAGTTTGGTTTAATGTGGTTTATAAAAAATATAATTTGGATTTTCACCGAAAAAATCAACACCGAATTTTATTTGGTTTGATTTGAATTTGTATATAATTCAAATCAAACATCGAACTTTCACCCCTAGCCAAATTCTACATGGCACTCTTTTAATAAGGTTGTCCAACTAGCAAAATATTAGAGGTTTTAAGATAAGATATTCAACTATTAATAATTGTTATTATTATAGGGGAAATTTGCAAAGAAACACTTTTTAAAACCCCGTTTTTGTAAAGAAACACCTTTTATAATTTTTTTGTAAAAAAACACCTTTTAAGAGACTTTTTTTTAAAATAGACACCTTAATTCAATTTCCGGTGGCTTTTGTGTAATTTCCGGCGTTGACTACTCCAAAAATTTAAAAAGATTAATTTATTTTTTATATTTTTTATATTATTATTATTATTATTATTATTTATTTATTTATTATTATTATTATTATTATTATTATTATTATTATTATTATTATTATTGTTATTATTATTATTATTATTATTATTATTATTATTATTATTATTATTATTATTATTATTATTATTATTATAATTATTATTATTATTTTTATTTTTTTAAATTTTTTTTATTATTATAGTTATTTTTTATTTTTAATTTTTATTTTTAATTTTAATTTTATTATTATTATTATTATTATTATTATTATTATTATTATTATTATTATTATTATTATTATTATTATTATTTTAATTATTATTATTGTTCTTTTATATTTTTTTTACTTATTATTATTATTATTATTATTATTATTATTATTATTATTATTATTATTATTATTATTAATTTTTTTTCTAAAATTTTTTAAATTTTTTTTATTTTTGTTTTTGTTTTTATTTTTATTTTTATTTTTATTTTTATTTTTATTATTAATATATTTTTTTAATTTTTAATTTTATTATTAATATATTTTTTTAATTTTTATTTTTATTATTATTTAAAAAAAATTTAAAAAAATATAATAATAATAATAATAAAAATAAAAAGTAAAAAAAATATAAAATAACAATAATAATAATAAAATAATAATAATAATAATAATAATAAAATTTTAAAAAATTAATAACTATAATAATAAAAAAAAATTTAAAAAAATAAAAAAAATAAAAAATAAAAATAAGAATAATAATAATAAAAATAATAATAATAAAAATATAAAAATATAAAAAAAAATTAATCTTTTTAAATTTTTGGAGGTCAACAGGCATAGTCAACGCCGGAAATTACACAAAAGCCACCGGAAATTGAATTAAGGTGTCTATTTTAAAAAAGTCTCTTAAAAGTTGTTTTTTTACAAAAAAAATTATAAAAAGTGTTTCTTTACAAAAAAGAGGTTTTAAAAGATGTTTTTTTGCAAATTTCCCTTATTATAGAAAGGACCATGGATGTTGTAGGAAAAAAATTTATCATATACCCAAAAATATTAATTATTAATTATTCAAGAATTATAGAATAAAGTATTCTTATTTAGTTAAGTTTTCAATCAAACAATATATTGAAGAGTTGCCAAATTTCATATTACATTCTTTTAATAAAGTAGTGGTCCAAATGTCAAAATATTGAAGGTTTTAAGATTTTCAACTATTAGTAACTATACTGGATAGATTCCCGTGTAAAGCACATATACAATAAATATTTACAGATTTATATTAATATTATTTTATCATATTAAATCATGTAGAATATAAACTTTATAATTAAATATTTGTATTTGTTATGATAATATAATTTTTAAAATGAAGAAATAATTTGTTATACAATTATATTAAAACATATATGTGAAAAAGTAGACATAAAAATACCATCAATCAATAAAAATTTATCAAATTGATTATCATTCAACTATATTGATGAAATCATAAAATCCAAGCACGCCAAGAAATGTCCGTCAATAGTTTTTATTAAATTTTAATTACAACAATTTTAACGTGCAATAAAATACTCAATTTATTATTAGAAAAATTATTCTTTTTTTTCATGATTCCATCATTGAAAAATTATAAATTTTTCATCAATATATTATATTTAAATTTAATTTGTAGGTTTTTATCATGAATGATTAATTATTAAAATTTTTTAAATAAATCAAAAAATATACACTGAATATAACATACTACTATAATGTAATTTTTGAGATTGAGACTTAAGATTGTGTATATGAAAATAAAAAATTAATATTTTATTTTTGTCTTTTTTTTTGATTGGATCATTTCATTTTTATTAACGGTTTATTGAATAAAGTTTTAATTTTCTTTATGAGTTGGGATAAAAAATTTATAGGTTTACATAAGGAAATATAGTGTATTAATAGACCACATATATTTATAGTCAATCAATAAATATTACAATGTTAATTGCTTCCTTAAATATGAAGTCAAGAATTAAAAATTTCCATGTCTACAATATGAAATAGGAGGGAAAATTTTTAATGAGAGTGTCATATATGTGTCCCAAGTCGTTTTTTCATTAGTATATTTTATTTTATTTTTGTCTTATTTTGGTTGGATCACTTTATTTTTAATAATGGTATAATGAACCAAGTTTTAACTTTCTTTATGACAAGGGATAAAAAAAATTATAGGTTATACATAATGAAATATAAGGTATCAATAGATCACATATATTTATAGCCAATCAATAATTATTACATGTTTTAATGTGTTAATTTTTTCCTTAAATGTGAAGTCAAGTATCGAAAATTTCCATGTTAATGATAGAAAATAGGCGGAAAAATTTTAATGAGAGTGTGACATGTGTCTCATGTCGTTTTATCATTAGTATATTTTATTTATTATTTATTATTGATTGATTATTGATTACAATTTTAACGTGCAATAGAACACTCTATATTTATTATTAAAAAATTATTTTTTTTCATAATTTTCTATCATTGAAATATTATAGATTTTCCATCAATATATTATATTTAAATTTACACTACAAAAAAAACATGAGGATATTCGACAGAAAAGCACGGAGCTTTTCAACGTTTTAAAGCGTAAAAATTTTTTCTTTCAATGCTTCAGAAAGAGTTGAAAAAAGGGTATTACAAATCTTCGACGCTTTTTTTCGACGGTTTGTTGAGTAGAGAAACATGCTGTTTTTCCACGCTTTTACTCATTGGAAACATTTTTGCGCTATCATGTTTGATGTACTCTTAGTTCCTCTGTGACACATAAAAGCGTTGAAAATATTGATAATGTCAATGCTTTTAAGCGTTGAAAAACAATAATAGTTTTTCCAACGCTTATAAGTGTCTAAAAAGCTTAACAATTTTCCCAACGCTTATAAGCGTTGAAAAGGTAACTTATACTAAAATAAAAAATGGCTAAACAATTTTTCCAATATCATAGAAATATATGTTTTAAATTACTATACAAAAATATACTGATTGTATTCGCCAAAAAATATTGTCAACAATTTACATAGATGATCCAAAATTCCAAATTCACCATGTCAGTTCTTCCTCCTCTTCGACGGCCTGTAGCAGCGTCAGTCTTCTTTCGGCGGTAAGTAGCAGCGACTTCCTTCCTCAAGCGGCCAGTATGATTAGGGTTTCTCGTCTGGGTTCTTGGAATTTTCCAAGCACTGTCGACTTCACTGGGTATTTTCAATTCCCTGTTCGTTTTCTCTAGGTTCGGGAATTTTCCGAAGGGCGTTTTGCATATCCTTTTAGTTTGTTCGTGACTTCCATTTCTCTGAGTTTGAAGGGTATTTGAAAGGTTTAGACAGTCTTCTGTTTGTGTTTCGGAAGGTCTTTGATAGTTTCTTCAGGCGTACATATAGTCATCCACTAGAAGCTTTTGAACTGGGTTTTGGTGAATCTTAGAAAAAATCGACACTACCCTATCGTTTCTTGTTGCTTTTCGTTTCTGTTCCACTCTTCAAAATTTCCGGTAAGATCTTCATTCTCTTGTTGCTTCTGAATCCAATTTTCCGAGGTGAAAGGTTTGGTTTTTTCTCTGATCTTGTTATTTTCCCGGTTCTTATCTTTTGTCCTTTTTTTCTCGCTTGTTTTACCTTGTGTTTTTGCTTTGAGTGTGTTTTGTTTCAAGGATCTGTGATTTGCCGTTTTGAAAAATTAAGGGTTAGGGTCCCAAATAGGAGTGCCCTCATACCCTTTGATCTGTTATCCTATCTTGGAGTGCTCCCTAGAATTCTTTTTACCTAGTTGTTTTAGTGTATCTTTTTTGAGTTGATCTCTATTGGTGACCTGATTGTAACCTTTTGAGTGTCTAATGATATCCTAAAGCAATTAGTTGAAGTAAGGAGGTGTAATGACAGGATCATGCTAATTAGGATAGTAGTGGGGGAAGAGATCATATCAATTGTCAGTGAGTACGGGCCCCAAGTTGGTCTCGACGAGCAGGTGAAGTGCGAGTTCTAGGATAACTTAGGAGACCTCATGAGAACTATACCGGAAGGCGAGAAAGTTTTCTTAGGAAGAGACTTTAACGGACATATAGGAAGAGATACAGGCAACTATAACTCGATACACGGTGGATTTGGTTTGGGGGCAAGGAATGAGAATGGGGAGAATTTGTTGGATTTTCTGCTAACAAAAGAATTGGTTATAGCAAACTCGATCTTTAGAAAGAAAGATGAGCATTTGACTAATATAAGAGTGGCGGGGATGCAATCCAAGTTGACTATTTCCTATTGTCCAAGGGAGATCGGGCATCATGCTTGGACTGTAAGGTAGTGTTGGGTAAAGAGATGTGCACCCAACACAAGCTTGTAGTACTAGTTTTCAGGATGAGGAAGAAAATCGTAGAGTAGAAGGTCGAGTCCAGGGGACAGATCATGTGGGGGAGACTCAAAGGGGATATGGCCACAACCATGTCAAGCAAGATAAGTTTATTGGGCTTCCCAAGACAGTCAGAGGATGCAAATGAAATGTGGACGAACTTATTAGCAGAAACCATTAGAAAAGTGGCAAAAGAGAACTTGGGGGTGTCATTGGGTAAACTAAAAGTTTCTAAAGATTCGTGTTGGTGGAATGAGGAGGTGCAAAAGAAGATAAATGATAAAAACAAGAGATTTAAAGAACTGATGGCATGCACGGAAGAGGAGGATAGGATAAAAAAGAGAGTGAGCTATAAAGAGGCAAAGCGGGCGGCAAAGAAAGCGGTAACGGAGAAAAACACCATGCTTATGAGGATTTTTATCGGAAGCCTGATAATAAAGAGGGGGAAAACAGATTTTTAAGTTGGCAAGGACTAGGTCCAGGCAGGGACAAGACTTAGAGGCAGTGAAATACATCAAGGATGAGAGAGGACGAGTCATCTTGAGACAAGAGGACATCAAAATAAGATGGCTCCAGTATTTCTCTCAGCTACTCAATGAGTCTAGGCCAAAGGAGGAGGACAAGCAATTTTCTGACGTCCAAAGACCACTAGAAGATGGGTCAGCGAGTGCTATTACCACAAAAGAAGTGGAAAAGCTCTCAAAAAGATTGGGCGAACGAAGGCAATCGGGCCAAATAACATACCGATTGAGGTGTGGAGGGGTTTCGGAGAATAGGGCATTCGTTGGCTCACAAACCTCTTTCATACGATTTTGAGGACACATAGGACGCCAAAAGAATGGAGGAACAACACACTAATACCTCTGTTTAAAAACAAAGGTGATGCGCAAGTATGTGGGAACTATAAAGGTATCAAACTTTTAAGCCACACAATGAAATTGTGGGAAAGAGTGATAAAGAGGAGAGTTAGACATGAAACGGTGATTAGAGAGAACCAATTCGGTTCTATGCCAGGAAGGTCAACCATTGAGGCAATTCATGTTTTGAGGAGATTCATTGAGAAATATAGGGAGCGAAAGAAGGATTTACAAATGGTGTTCATTGACTTGGAGAAAGTATATGATAGTATACCACGAGGCGTCATCTGGGATAGCCTCAAGGCTAGAGGTATTTCTTCAGTGTACATTGAGGCTATACGGGATATGTATGACAAAGTGTCGACTAACATTCAAACACCGGTGGGGATAATAGAGCCTTTCCCGGTTAAAGTTGAGCAACATCAGGGATCGACTCTAAGCCCTTTCATTTTTACTGTCATTATGGAAGAGATTTCTCAATCTATTTGGGAGACGGTACCGTGGTGCATGCTTTTCGCGGATGACATAGTGCTAGTAGCAGAAACTAGAGAGGAGGTTAATAATAAATTGGATGAGTGGAGGGAAGCTTTAGAAAGTAAAGGGTTGCGCATTAGTCGTACGAAGACTGAGTATTTGCAATGTGACTTTAGTGGGACAGCACCATAAGTGAACCAGAGGTGTCCATTAGAGAAGCAGTTGTTAAATGTACGACCACGTACAAGTATTTGGGATCGATCATTCAAAGAGATGGAGAGATTGACGGAGATATAAACCATCGCATACAGGCGGGTTGGATCAAGTGGCATGCAGCCGCCGTGGTGCTATGTGATAGGAAATTTCCAAGCAGGTTAAAAAGAAAATTCTACCGGATGGCAATCAGACCTGCTCTGCTATATGGGACCGAATGTTCGCCTATTAAGAAGATTTTTGAACATAAGATGGAAGTTACAGAAATGCGTATGTTGAGATGGATGTGTGGGCACACATTGTTGGATCGTATTAGGAACCAAGATTTTAGAGACCAACTAGGAGTAGCCCTTATTTATGGAAAAATGTGCGAAAATAGATTGAGATGGTTTGGACATGTGCAGAGGAAGAATCTCGCCGCCCCTGTGAGGAGAGTAGAAAGCATTATAGCAGAGGGTAAGAGGAGTCGAGGAAGACCCAGGAGAACTTGGGATGAGCAGATAAAAGTTGACTTGCGTGAGTTAAACCTCTCCAAGGGCCTAACTAGGGATAGGGGTAGTTGGAGGCATCATATCCATGTTTTAGACTACTGATGTCCTCGTAGATT
The DNA here is from genome assembly GCF_026212465.1 of Amaranthus tricolor. Taxonomy (NCBI): domain Eukaryota; kingdom Viridiplantae; phylum Streptophyta; class Magnoliopsida; order Caryophyllales; family Amaranthaceae; genus Amaranthus; species Amaranthus tricolor. The sequence goes on from NC_080047.1 coordinate 31,525,746, forward strand.
ACCTCTTTGTGTTCTTGCCATCCTGCTCCTCTCGTTTCTTTTTAGTGTTTTTGTCCCCTTTTATTTTATTTAGTAGGTGGGTCTACTTATTTTTATTTATAGGCCTTTTTATTTAAGGAGAATTAAGTGAATTTTGATCCTTAAGAAAAACCCATGGTTAATATCCTTATTCTTATGATAAGGAAAAATAAGTGGAAGCTTGATGTTCAAGTAAAAAGCCACGGTTTATTTCTTCTAGAAATAGGCGAAGTAGTTTTTCATTTAATTAGATCCAAAATACAAGCCTATTTTTGTGGAGAAAAATAAGAAAAGATTTTTTCCACTCTTAGAAAGTGTACGGTTATTTTTAAGGTGGTTATAAAAATATTTTGCCAATTAAGTTATTAAATAAATAATGCAACAAATTAATTTTAACCAATACATCAACTAAAAAATCAGAAAATATATTTAACAGAATTTTGTTGTATAGAGAAGTATGGTGTTGAATGTTGATGATGATTATATGTATGGTTTGTATCATTGATATGATGTGGGTATTAAATGGTCTATATAAAACTATAAGTGACCATTATATGGTTAAGTGATCACTATAAAAATGTAAGAGATCATTTTGATAAGTTTATAAGTGATCACTTTAAATTTATAAGGTTATAACTTATAAGTGATCACATATAAGCTTATTAAATTCAATTTAAAAGTGACCAGTTACAATCTAAAAATGTAAGTATACACTATAAGCTTATAAGCGATTACATTAAGCCTTATGTGATCACATTAAGATTTTTAAAAAAATCGTTACGCGATAAATTTGTTACGCGATGAAACGTGCGTACAACAAAATAGAAACAATGATGACAATAAAATGTAACTAAAACGTATGTACTAATATATATTTAATCGACTAATTATTTATTAAATAATTAATTTAATCGATATTTTAACAGGGTGTTACATATACTTTACCTACGATGACCCGAACCAGACGAGCAAGGTCTTAGGTTGGAGGTTGCCTTAGGATTAGGTCTCCCATGTATATTCCTCCAAACTTGGATAACACTCTAGTAACCCAAACCGACATGAGTTGGGGAATTGAAAGTTGAATATGACATAAAATTGTTACAGCCTTTATATGCGAAGATGAACTCATTGCTTGGTACTTATCTATATAATACATTGTATGAAGTCTTTGACTTGTGCTGGTTTTCTATTCTTTGGAATGTGTGATGATGTTGTCATTTGGCAACTAGCAGATTGATTGCAGCTGAGAAAAGAAAAGAGAGAGGTGGACTTTAGGTTCTAATTAATAAAAGAGGTTGAATCTAGTACAAGAAAAACTATTTTTAACAACAGCTAAAGTCGTTGCAAAAAATAGCTTTTCATTGCTAAACATATTATTTGCAACGACTTTAGTTGTTGTGGGTACAACTGTAGTTAAAAGTTTTAGAAACGACTTTAATTATAGCCAAAACTCTGATGTTTTTCGCAACAACTTTTGTAGTTGCAAAAACCTTGTCGTTGCAATTCTATTAGCCTTTAAAACAAAGAGAAAAAATTGTTGCCAAAACTTTTGTAGTTTTTGGCAACAATATTCATCTTGTTGAAAATCCATTTTCGCTACAACTTTACATGTTGCATTACAAGAGAACATTTTTTTGCAATGACTTTATCATTAGAAAAGCCAAAGGCGATAATTGATTTTGCTATTTTTTTCAACGATAAGAAACGTTGCAAACTACTTGGACCATTTTTCGCAACAACTTCAAATTCTTTTGACAACAAACTAAGATCAATATAAAAAGACAATGAGATTAATAAATAAATATATAACAAAATATATAAATTTATCTAAACAAATATCAAATATATGATATTATCATTATATTAAAAAATTGAAATAAATTTAATTACAAAAAATGCATATTTACGTGTCTGAAATAAGTAAATATACCAGAACAAAACACACACAATTCATGAGAAGCATAACATAACAAACATAGGCGGCAGGAGTATTCAACAAAATGACATACGCAAATCAAGTGCATCAAACCAGAAATCAATTAGAAAACACTACAATAAAATATGGAGTTTTTAGACACTTATTTTTAGACGCTTAAGTAACTCTCTAAAAAACGCGGTGTTTTTAGACAACTGAAACCGTCGAGAAAAACAACAAAAAAAGCGTCTAAAAATGCCTAAAAATTAAGCGGTTTTTTCCCCCTAAATATGGGTAGTTGTGGTGCCACTTCAAGTGATGTAATGGGCCTTAAATCTTATATAGTGTCCATTGAGAAAAAACATGAAGAAGTTATATCCCAACTTCAAAAGAGGAATGAGGAGCTTGAAAAACAAAATGGTAAAATTCTTGCTCAACTTAATCGTTTTTCTTCATTCTTAGACAAATTTGATCAAAATCGAGAGACAAGTAAGACAATTTTGTCATTTTCTATTTTCCATTGAATTTTTCTTTCATTGATTTCTACTGCTTAGTTTCTCCATTATGTTTTGCATGCGCGTAGCTCGATGAAATGGACACAGAATTTACTGACAAGGTACTTTGATTTTTCTATTCAAGGTATGAAATTTTGATCAAAACACAAGTGTTCCGTCTTTTGTTTATGTTGTTTTTTATTGGTCTCTAGGTTAGTTGTTGGTGTAACCTTGGCTGTGTTTGGGATCTTTTGATATTTAATTCTTAAGTTTTATTGAGTTGGCCGTCAATTATCTTTTACTTAGAATAATTTAGTTATTTGATATTGACTCAATGGCACTTAAGATTTATATGATGTTGAATGCTAAGTTGAAGCTTATGTTCCGTAATGTTCATGGTTTGCAGTTATAACATAAGATATGTGCTTCAAATGAGTTGAATTGAAGTGGATGAGATCCTATGGAGTTGGGTGGTTTACTGGTTTCTGTCATAGGATTGGATTTCTTTTTGGAAATAATTCAAAAAGTTGTCTACAATCTACATAAGTTGTGGAATAGCTCTATAAATGCATATTAGCTTGTTAGCCGCTTGAGTTTAAGGAAATAATGCTTCAATACTTAGTCAAAAGTATTCATGCTTATGCAAATAGTGTAGCAATTGCAGTAATTTGAGCATATGGAACTCTTGGTTGCAGTTTATAGAAATGCATATGTAACGATCTTGAATTTTATGGCTTGGAGCAATTGCAGTATTTGGAATGTATCAATGTAATAACTTTTAATGGAATATAGACGTATTAAAGCTTCAAAAAACCCTTATTTTATATTAGTAAACTAGACCGTTTAAAAACCCAAAAAGACGAATAAATGCGTCTAAAAACTTATTGTTCTCCAAAGCAAAAACCGTCTAAGATCCTTTTAGATGAATAAAGGTGACTAAATCTTCCACACTATATCAACACATAAAAGCGTCTAAAAACCTTTTAGACGTTTTTATGCGTCTAAACACAAAAAGCTTAAATGTTGTATTCATAAGGCGCAAAATACAATTTAGACACCTTTAGGTGTCGATAAAGCAACACTATTTAGACACAAAATCGCGTCTAAAAAAAATTGTGACGGTATGTTTTTAAACGTTTTTCCAAGCGTCTAAATAAAATAATTTTAATTATTTTTTTCACTTTTCTTTCTTTTCGCCTATTATAATAATTTATATTATTAATTAATTTATTTAGAATTTAAATATCACAAAATTTCATAAAAATTATTTAAATAAAAATTAAATGTGCAGTAACAGTAAAATAAATTATTTTTTCAGAATTATATATTTTTAACCCAAAATATGAATTTCCTTATTATATGCGGTTTTTTAGCAAAACTTTATAATAATATTTATACTCAAATATAATTCACGAAGTTAATACAAAAATATATCTCATATATATTTATGTACTGAAAAAATTTTGTTTAAAAATATTAATATTTACTATTTTAATTAAAATTATTTCAGATGATGCGATTTTAGGAAATTAAAATGAATAAGTCATATAAATTAATTTACAATGAATTAAATCACAAAATAAATTTAAATTATATATTATAAACACATAAAATTTATGGGCATAATTTTATGTAAGTAAATATATGTAAGAATTTATACCTGAATAATTGCACTATTAATCGGTTTTCTTATTTGCAAAATTTCTAGCCACAAAATTAGCTTCCTCCCCTTGAATTTCTATAAATAATACTAAATACTATTATTAGGAAATTTTTAAGGATTTTTAGGAACTTTTTTAAGGGTTTTTTTTAGAGATTTTTATGGAATTAGTTTTTAATTTTTGATTTCTTCCTTTTTTTTCCTACAGTTGCTCTAATGCATATACATAGAATTTAATCATTATTTTTTTTTTCTTGATGTAGAAGCAAAAAGAATAGAGATAAGGCAAAAAAAATGAAAATCCTTATCATGATACCACCTAGTTCTATTTTATGCCAACTCAAAAGGGTTTTGAGATATTTTCTTTATATTCTTTTTTTTTTTTTATTATTTATTTTATTATTTTTTTAAATTTTTTTTATCATAAAATAATATAGAAAATAAAAAGATTAAGGTATTATAGGTAATTTAGCTAGACTTAATATTTAAAATACAATATAATTATTAAACCGAGAGAGAAGAAAATAAAAATTTTAAATTACCAAATATAATTAAATTAAAATAAAACTTATAATTTAAGAAAAATTGGAATAAAATTCAGAACCGAATTAGAAATAATAAAACCAAATAATGATTGAATTTGTCAAAATATTTAAGATTAAGAAAAATGGTCTGTTATAGAGATGTTCTTTCCTAAAACATAATTTCCTCCCTACTACAGTACTTGGGAATATAAACCGGAAATATGTTTAGAGATACAAAGAATTACACTAAATTTCTAGCACAAGGAAATTAGAACGACATGAGAAAACTTAAGTGGAAGAGGAAAATTGAAATTTACAATTGAGGATTGCAAGTTCTCTATGTAAAGTGCTAGAGAAGATAAGAAATTCAGAAATCACATGTATATTCCATGTACATCTCATGTAAGAAATAACTTACACATGCCTTCTAAATTTATAGAAAAGCATACAACCATTCATGAAGTGATATCTCACTTCATGAACCGCAACATCGATTCACGAATCAATGTCGATATTAAATCAATTCATCCCAATTATTCGGTTAATATAACCTTATTAACCATAGGTAGTTATTGCATAACTAACAAAACCGAATAAAAAGAACATTGCAAAAACCATCGCAAAAGTCACGGGCCGCAATAAAAGTCGTGAGCCGCGACCTGTGCTTATAGAAAAACAAAAACTTTTGCAATCTTGGGATATTTCCAATTAATTATTAATTTAATTAATTTATTTGATTTAATTAATTTATTATTTCCGATAACCATTATACGCTCTAAATGACAACACTTCAGAAACTATATATGTATGTTCCTGAAGATTTGAAGTCTTCACCAAACTAGCTTGATATGCAAAAACAAAAAAAAATCTATTTACGGTCTCAAGCAAGCTTCTAGAAGATGGTTCGCTCGATTATCAACGAAGTTAGTTTGTCAAGGGTTCAAATAATAAAAGAATGATCATTCCTTTTTTATTAAATTACACGGGAATTCATCACTTTGGTTGCTGAAATTACTTTGAACGTATGGAATAACTGAAGCAACATCTTGACAAAGTTTAGCATAAAGGATTTGGGCAAATTACATTACTTCTTGGGTATAGAAGTTCATCAAGTTACAAATGGTATTGTGCTAAACAAGTTGGTGTGATACATCCCAAAATCTAACAACCTAATTAAGTAGCAAACAGAAGACCAAAAAAGTAAAAAATAAAAAATGGAGTTGATAAAAACAGGATTTAAGCTATAATAATAATGATATTAAAAAATGATGCATATATATATATATATATATATATATATATATATATATATATATATATATATATAAAAATTGTTATTGGTTGTTGATAGTCGGCACGTGCTGGTGCAGAATAATGGTATTTTTGAGAATTTTTAATAAAGATTCTAAACACTGCTGGTGTTGTTTGGAGCGGCAAGACGAGCACGAAGTTCCTTTCTAAGAATTTTCCCAGATGCAGATTTAGGAATTGCATCTACGAAGTATACTTTGTGAAGCTTCTTGTAAAATACAACCTGTATTATCAATTATTAATTATTAACTACTTAAAAAGCCGGGTTGGTGGAATAGTATCATCAATAATTAGAGGTTATTAATAAAAAAAAAAATAAAAAAAACCTGTTTTGCTACATAATCTTTGACTGTCTGTTCAGTAAGATCGAGAGCATTAGTAGATCTCACGACGAAAGCGACAGGAACTTCCCCGGCAGCTTCATCTTTTTGGCTGTAATTGATGATTGGAACAAAGTTGAAGTTTATTAATGATAATTCATAATAAAAATTTATATAAGCTTAAATGTTGAGAGAGTATGTTACGGGACGACTGCGGCATCAGCAATTGAGGAATGGTTAACAAGAAGTGCTTCTAATTCTGCTGGTGGAACCTGCACCATGCACCCAACATTCTTTTCTTACTTTAAAGTTTATTAAACCATATCAGATCAGTTTATTTTTTTTTTAAAAAAAAAAAACCTAATTGGTTTGGTATGACTTATATTGATATGATAAAAGGCTCCATTTAAAAACCATTATGAAAATATATAGGGCTTCTAAATTTTTTTGCTCTAACCTTGTTTTTTAACCAACCATTTTCGTAACATAAGCAATTAGTAAGAATAGGTGTGCTTTTTATAGAAATTAAACTAAAGATGTGGTTTTATTTGACAATTTTACATAAGTTTTATTATTAGTGGTGGTGTGGCAAGTTGTCGCTTGTTTGATTCCGCATACTTGTTATCTTCCTTGGTCATCAGTCATCAGCTGAACTACCATATTTTCAAAACATTTTTTTAGATGACTAAATTTTGGTGATTGTTCCGGTGAAAGACGGTCTTTTTGAGAGATTATCTTTAAACTGGCTCATTATATATTTTTTTAAAATAATTGTAAGTAGGCATTAAGATTGATGTAAGTAACATTTAAAATATTGAAAATAGGCATTAAGGATATAGTAGTAGGTATTAAGGATATAGTAGTAAGCATTAAGGATAATGTAAATAGACATTAAAAATACAATAAGTAGGTATTAATCTTTAATGGATTGGACTTATATATGTCTCTCAAGAGACTAGAGAGACATTATTTCTAATGCTTTTGCATATATACCTATTACAAATGCGTTGAACAAGTAGTTGTATTTAAAATGATACTTAACTTTAGGGGTGTTCAAAACTGAATACTGGGTCGACCCGGATTCGGAAATCTGGGTACTTGCTTTTTCGGATACCTAAAATTGTGATCCGGTTCCGACCCGGTTTAAACCAGATACCTGGAATCCGGGTATCCGGTTTAAACCAGCTCAGATTCTGGATATCCAGTTTTCTTAGAATGTTTTTTTTTATATTTTTTTGTCTTTTTTTCGTTCAATCTTGCGTTTTTATCTCTATTTTTATTTAAAATATTTTTTTATATAAAATTCAAATACTAACTCTTTAAAAATATTTAGCTAAATTAGTCATAAACGACAAATTAAAAAAATTAAAGAATAATATTATTACACATTAGTTTAAGTAAGAACATTATAAAAAAATTATATCTGCAGGAGAAAATTATATTATGATTCAACCCAAGGTTAACTTAATAAATACCATTACTATTTTATTTATGAAAAAGTAATTAAAAAAAATAAAGAGACCGGATACCTGATTTCCAAAAATATGTGACCCAGATCCGGTATTCGATTTAAAAACCGGATACCCGATCCGGATTATCCGATTTGCAAAAACTAGGAAAATTATCCGGTTTTAAAAAATCGAATACCTGGTAATCCGGATCGGATATTTCGGATCGGGTTTTTTTTTACACCCCTTCTTAGCTTGTATATATGCAAGGTAGTATTATAGTAGGGTGAACTTACCTGAAAGCCTTTGTATTTGATGATCTCCTTAACACGATCAACAATGTAAACTTCATTATCATCATCCACATACCCAATATCTCCTGTGTGAAGCCAACCTTCAACGTCAATAGTCGCTGCCGTCGACACTGGGTCGTTCAAGTACCCTGTTTTCATAATAAAGTATATAACATATGTTAAGTACTTAATATGAACTTAAAAGTACATATTAGAAGCCGAGCCAAGCCAAGTCAAAATGTGTAGTTGAAATCAAATTTATTCTATCAAATAAATGATATATTTAAGGAGCACATCTAGCTATTATATCCACACCAATAAATATAAGACTCTCTATATGTTTCATTTTTTTATTAGGTCAAGTCATTTTATATGTCTCATTTCTATTTAAGATATGTTAATTTTATCAATTTATTCTTATTAAACTTAATTACGTTTTTACCCATACACTTACCAATCCCATATTACCCTATCAAAATTTAAAAAATATTACACTTTATCTGTCATATATGATTCCATTTAATTATCTTATAAATAATGAAAAGTCAAATGTAACACCCAATAAATACGAGGAATTATTAGGATATAGAGTAGAAACCTTTCATAATTTGATTCCCGCGAATGCAGATTTCTCCAGGTTGATTGCGGCCAAGGGAAACATTGGTGTCAGGGTCAACGATCTTGATCTCAGCATTCCTAACAACAACACCACATGAACCCGGTTTGGTTTGGATGGGTTCCTTTGCAAATGCTGGGCACATTGACAACACTGGCCCAGCTTCTGTCATTCCATATCCCTGCATGCATTTTTAAACATTATATTCACCATTTCTTAACATCCAATTTAATTACTAACACTAATGTGTACGTAACTTAAATAAAAAAATTAAATGCATGATTATTTATAAGAAGTTAAGGAAACTAACCAAATATATTTATAAGAAAAATATTCTTATACACAATAATATCAACGCTAGTACATGAGTTATTAATTTGATTGTTGACTATTTCAAACAGATAAAATTTGGAATGAAGATTGGATTTCAAATATTCATAAAAAGAGAAATGCATTACATTGCCATATTATATAAATTGAAAATGACAAGTCTAGAAACAACATTTATACAAAAAGGAAGTTGTATAAAGAGTCGTAGCAAAAAGTTGTTAGCCTTGCATGACGTGGCATAAGAGGTTGAGGAAAAATCAGAAACTTGAGAAGTTGAAATATTTTTGAAATTATCATTATAAGAAAATTCAGAAATCTAGATTATAAGAAAATATTTTACGATTGAAATTATCATTGTACGATCAGATCATTGAATTGTAAGATCGTGTTATGATCCTACATCTAAATTTGTGAGCTAAGTAATCTACATAATTCAACCAGGTAGCTTCGCCCCCGAATAAGATGCATGTAGTATTCAAAGTAATGTAGATATATAATTCAAGGTTTTAAAATTGGAATTTAAATTATTATTTCCACATAAGAATTTTCCATTAGAATGCGATTTGAACATGTGAATTTAATTTGTACGTTATATAAACAAATTCAATTCAATTAAAAATCTTACTTAGATAGTTTTTATAATATGTTAGTGTCCTCGAAAATATAGGCTATTGAAAAATGATAGAACAAAAAATGATAATGTAAATAAAGTCACAATCTTATAATTTATCTGCTTCCCTAAAGATTTTTCTTAGAGATTTTAACTAGATACGATCTTTTCTGTTTCCCATCCATGTAATAATTAACAAAATCGAGGACTTTTATCATCATTATATCTAGTGTATTCGTTCATAGAAAACTATGATTAGAGTATGAGAAAAGAAGAATGGCGACTACCCATACCCATAAAGGATGATGCAGCCAAAGAGTGGAGGGCTTTCTGTTAATAGATATTTAAATCCTTCCCCGAGCCTTTTTAAACAAACACAACCTATTTTTAAGTGGTATTAAACTGTGGTAATTGAAATGAAAACTAGAGCAATTTTAATTCAATAATATCTTGGCTGGCTACCTTAATGGGCATGCTTGTCAAACTTCAATCATCTTATTTTCTTCATAAATTTCATTACAATGCATTAACATTGGGAGAGGTGGTATTGAGTGGTAACGGATTTGTAATCAGAAACATTTTTTATGATCAAAGTTTTATCACCATTGGATAATATAAAATTTTTGATGAAATTTACAGTATAAATCACTTAATTACTTTATTTTAATACCACCGGCTAAACGCGTGTTAAAACTTTTGTGACGTTCAGCGTTTCATGAAATCACCTCATTAAGCTAGATATGGAAAACTAAATTTCAAACTTTTGACATTAAGATTATTTATATATACTGCCTCATTCAATCACTTGTATTTGGACAAGGTCACAACATGATAAACAACCTAAAAAGTATTGACGTGATATGCGTTCCGACCAAAAACGACATCCAACTACCATCAAATTTGCAAAACCGATCTGAAGAACATTGGTCCCACATAAATTGAAATTAAATAAGAGATGTAAATCTTATAAGGTTTTACACAAAATTATTTTGAAAAAAAAAAACAAATTGCTCTTTTCCCTTGAATTATGTGTATAAGGCTTGGCAATAAATGAATAGAAAGATTGAATGTATAAATTAAAACAGAATTATAATAAATCAATAAAATTAAAAGAGAGTTACATATCTTTTCTAAAATATATAAATAATACTCCCTCCGAACCAATTTAGATGTCCCATTTATTTGGGCATGGTTATTAAGAATGGTGTGGGGTCCATTAAAAAGGGTAAATAGTGAAGGGTAAGTAGTGAAGGGTAAATAGTGAAGGGTAGTTAGGTAAGTAAGGTATATGGGGGTATATTCGTAATTACGTGTGTGAACTACGGATATTTAGGTAAAAAAAGATTGACAAAAATAGGAATGGGACAACTAAAAAGACATTGCCAAATAAGGAAATAAGACAGCTAAATTAGTTCGGAGAGAGTAATATAAAATGAGGAGGAACACTCAAATAAGTAAATTATACAAATTGAGTGGAATAGAGAAGTATGTTTGAAAATATTTCACATGCGAGTAAGATAACGCATCAATAACATAGTGGGTTACGGACTTGTATATAATGTTTGGTGGGTAATCCTCCTACTATTATACGATTTTTAAACATAATAAATCTTATCAAATATACGTATATGTAAGTCAACATTCATTACGTGTTGATTTTGGATTCAAACCCATGCGTGAATGCTTCGTGTGTATCCACACAAGTGAGCCACAAGGTAATTGTATATGTAGTAAAATTGTATGGGTTTAATAGAGTATAGCTAAATTTAGCCTAAAAAGTTAGGATTCTCTTTAATACTTAAAATGTAATGGAGAGTCCATTACTTAATCTAATGGTTAGAATTGTTTGACGAAGAAAAATAGGAAAAATTTTAAGATTTTTACTTTTTATTTTAAAATAAGTGTCAAAATCTTAATATGTGTAATAGAGAATAGTAATGGAGAGAATTCAAATACCTAAATTTTGCTATATATTTACCAGTACTACTATAATTTTGAAAATTTGAAATCTTTAAGTCAAAAAATCAAAAAAATGAACCAAATAATCCAACTTTCAAACTTATTCCAAAAGTAAGCGTGAAATTTCCAAACCTGAGGTTTGGAGCTGCTCGCAGTTAGTAACTGCGAACAGGTCAAAAAAGACAAAATAGCTGTTCGCAGTTAGTAACTGCGAACAGCTATTTGACCTATTTTGACCTGTTCGCAGTTAGTAACTGCGAACAGCATGCTCCACAAAAACAGGTCAAATAGCTGTTCGCAGTTACTAACTGCGAACAACTATTTTATCATTTTTGACATATGCGTAGTTACTAACTGCAAACAGCCTCAAATCTCAGGTTTAAAAATTTTACGCTTACTTTTAAAATAAGTTTAAAAGTCAGTATTATTTATTTCATTGATTTTTTAACTAAAAAGATTTAAAATTTTCTATAATTTTAGACAAAGGTCTGGTCGGTACAAATTTTTGGGGGGTGTAATAAATTCTGACATTGGAGCATGATAGATCCAATAACGGCCCACATGGTATTAAGTAATAACCATTTATTACTAAGAATAATGAAAATTTTGACGTATTCTCAAGGTTACCACAAGAGACAGTCAACCATCACCTTCTCATTCAATATACTCACTTGGTTGCATTTGATTTGCAACTCTATAATTAGAGCACTCTCATTGCTGTTAACATTTTTTTTCTCCTAAATCTCTCTCTCTACTTTTTCTCTCATCCAAATTAATTTTTCATTTGAAAATTTCTAACATAAAATATATATCATCAATGAAAAAACATAAAATTTTATAACCAATAGTATATTTATATATATTTTTTAATATATGTATAAATAAAAAAAAAAACCTTTTTAAAAAATAATAAAAGTTGTTTGGACATGTGTCAAGTTCTTATATGTTGGGTAAACAAAGATGTTTTTTAAAAATGTCCCACCTAAGTATTTTTTAGAAACATTTGAGAAATTTTTTATAGATTTTCACCATTTTATAATAATAATAATAATAATAATAATAATAATAATAATAATAAAATGTTGTATGTGTATAAGACATCTAATAAACGTGGTAAAAAGCAAGTGATTAAAATTAAAAGAAAATAAATTTATAATTAAAATTTCAAAAAATATTATGAGACCATTGCCAAAATATTAGATATTACAAAGTTAATAGGACAATCTAAAATATATATTTATTTTAAATTGCAAATTTTTCCTCTATCTTGACTTTTATATTGCAAATTCTACTAATCTTTTATTTTATGTCTCCTAAAAATGATACATTTTTCTTTTAATTCTTTTAATTATGTCGATAGATAAAACACAAGATGGGGTGGCAAAAATTTATGTCTCCAAAAAATGTTTTAAATAATTTTATTTAATATATTTTAAAATCCTTTAGCTCTTATTTTCACCACTAGAAAAATAAACTTTATCCAATCATTCAGTTTGCCAACAAAACAGGTCAAAACAAAAAAGTTGGAGGAAAACTACCTATTTTAGTTGTCTAAAGATGTATTTAAAAATTAATTTTCTAACCTATACATGCATATAGGTATAGCATATAAATTTAGAAAATAAATTTGGTAATTATTTTGAATTTAATAGAGTATATGTTTTAAAATAGACAAATATAATAATATTTTAAAAAATATTCTAAATTAAAATTAAAAATTATTTATTTTATTATATAAATCTATATACCTGGTACATAAATGAGAATTTTTTTTTTTTAACTTATACAATTTCTCCATTCTGAAATATTCGCTGCATAACGGTTTTTTACACTATTTATCATTCAAACAGAACGATTGTTTACACTATTTATCATTCAAACTTATTTCATATATAGCGACTAATGTGAAAAAATTATAATCAAGTGAAATCTTGTTTGAATCATCTAATCACTTATTTTCATAATATTAACTTTTATAATTTTTAAATGTGTATAATTTAATAAATAAATGATTAAAATAGCACATTAGATTACGTAAAAAGTTACATATAACAAGTACAGTGGGACAATAGAAGTAATAGAAGTATATGTTATTGGTGAATTCTATGATCCATCAAATTTTAAAACCAATTTCTATAAGTGCATGAATTTCTGTTAACCCCAAAGTGTGATGACAATTGGCAAATAAATTGCACTTTTTGTCAATTTTCATGATATACTTCTAGTTATAGAGAATAAATGAAACAAAACAGTATTTCCTATAGATTATAATAATAAATGCAACCAGTAAGTTAAATAAATAAAAAGATAAAATAAAATAAAACGTTACCTGACCAAGAATTGCCTGTGGAATCCTTTCTCTAAGAGCATCTTCAAGCTCCTTTCCAAGAGGTGCAGCACCAGACATAACAATCCTAACAGAGCTCAAATCATATTTTTCAATATTTGGATGTTTAGCTAATGCGAGTACTAATGGAGGAACCACCATTGCTACTGATACTTTATATTTCTGAATCAATTCCAATAATGAATTGATTTCAAATTTAGGCATTAATAAAATCCCACTTCCTGCTCTTAATGCAATCATAAGAACAGAGTTTAATGAAAATATATGAAACAATGGAAGCACACAAAGCATAACATCATCTGTTGTTAAATACATATTTGGATTTTCTCCATCTACTTGTTGACCTACACTTGTTGATAAGCTTTTATGTGTTAAAATCACTCCTTTTGGTAACCCTGTTGTGCCTGATGAGAATGGTAGCACAACCGGGTCATTCGGGTCAATTTCGGGTTGGTTTAATTCAGCTTCATTTGATTCAGAAAGGACTGAGAAATTGATGCAATTCTCAGGTGGGTTATCAACAGTGATGACATTGAAATCTTCCCCTAATTTGTATTCATCATGATTTCTAAGTTTATCAACAAATTGGGATTGGGTAATGATCAATTTAGCAGAAGATGTTTTGAGTTGTTTGAAGATCTCAGAAGGAGTGTAATAAGGATTAGCAGGAGTTGAAATAGCTCCAATCATGGAAGCTCCAAAAAAGGTAAAAACAAATTCAGGACAGTTTTGGAGGAGAATCATGATACAATCTCCCTTTTGGATTCCTAATTTGGATAACCCAACAGCAGTTTTTTGGCAAAGAAGGTGGGTTTCTGCATAAGAGTAGATTTTGCCTGTGGGGCCTGAGATTAAGCATGGTTTCTCAGAGAATTGTGCAAGTTTTTCAAACAAATAGGAATGAAGAGGAAGATGATCTGTGATGGGTATATCAGGAAGTCTTGATTTGAAGATGTGGTCTGGTTTAGATTTGGTTGGAGATGATTTTAGAGATGGGATTTCTGAGTCAAGGGGCTGAGCTTCAACAGCTGCCATGCTCATTTTTTGATTAGGAAAATGAATACAAAGATGGTTTTTATTTTTTTATTTTTTTTTTGTGTTAATTTAGAAAGGGAGGAGGATGAGGATGGTAGAGGTAGCTGAATGAAGGAGGGAAGAGAGTGTGATTGGACTAATAAATACAAGGAGAAATTGTGAAAGAGAAAGTGTTAGGTGGACAATTGAAATTTTGAGGTTACAAAATGGTAGTGCTTTGTTGTTGGTGTTTTATTACAAAATGATTTACTTTTGTTCTACTATATTTGCCATATTCGACTTTTTATGCAATCTAATGAAAAATTGTTAAAATTAATATTCTATTTAAAATCGTTCAGACTTATAGAATCAAATCGGTAGAATCGAATCGTAGAATCGTAAGATTCTAAGATATACTTAAATTTGCTATCTAGTCACAATTATTCACCTCAAAAGTTTAACTTTAATAATTAAAGTTTCATTCACTTCATGTTTAAGAATGAAATAGAAAAATGTATAATCATTAGTCTAAATCTTCATACCGATGAAGAAAATAATTTTTGAAAATTACGAATAAATTTGTAGAATCGAATCATTAAATCGTAGGAAACTACAAATTTTATTTTAATTAGCATTGTAAGATTCTATCAACTTACAATTCTATCATTTTTATATTGAAATATACACATCTAAATTATAAAAAGTTAATATTATGAAAGTATGCGATTTGACGATTTAAACAAGATCTCATTTGACTATATTTTTTTCTTACACATTAGCTGCAATATATAAAATAAACTTGACCGAGAAACAGTGTCAATAAAAGTAATATAGCGAGTATTTCAGAATGCAAGTAAGAGATTGTTTTTTGTGATCGGTAAAATATTTGGAAATAGATACGTTTTATTAATGTTTCATAATTCACTTTTAACTCTTTTATGTTGTGGTATAGTGTTATTTATTATTTTTGTTTGTTCCCTTTAATAAATTTTATGCATTGAGTTTAATTTTAATGAATTGAATATGATTTCAGTTTTATCCACCTCGTTTTAATTTATTATTCTCTCTTATTTATCATAAGTGTTCTTTTCACGTTTGAAACACTATTTATCTATCACTTTTATTAATTTATAAGTTAAAATATAGTCATGTGGGATCTTATTTAATTTATTTTAATGTAAAGTTTATTAATGTCAATGTTTTATAATTTTTAGTTATACATAATTAAATATATTAAGAATTAAATTAGTACATTAAACATAGTGCATAATATAAAGGAGATACTTAAAATTAATAGAAGATAGTAGAAAATACTTTTTTTATTTTAGGGTGGTATAGTAGATGTGGCCATGTTTTTTAATATGATAATATAGTACGTTTTAATGTAGTAAGAGAAATATAAGTATTAGATTTTAGTGATATATTATAAGTGAAGTCATGTTAAAAATTAATAATGGATTAAATTTAACACTACTTACTAAAATAATATATGAGACAAAAATTGAACTTAATTCAATACTGTCAACACAATATGATTTAAAACGATCTCAATTTAAAATAATATTTGAATTTAATTCTAACCAAAAAACATAAAATCTCAAATAGTTTAACATATTATCTAAGTTATCTAACATAATTATTTACTCCGTGTATATTTTTGGTGTTGGTGTATGAAAGACATAAACATGGTGTCGATCCGAGTTCTGACAAGCCGTGTTAAGATGTGACACTGACGCAGTACGAAAGTCGTAAAATTGTAATGAGAAGACAAAATAATTAATTAAATTTGCAAAGAAACACCTTTTAAAACTCCTTTTTTGTAAAGAAACACCTTTTATAATTTTTTTTGTAAAAAAACACCTTTTAAGAGACTTTTTTTTAAAAAAACACCTTAAATCAGTTTTCGGTGACTTTTGTCAACTTTCCGGCGTTGACTATGCCAGTCAACGCCGGAAAGTTGACAAAAGTCACCGGAAACTGATTTAAGGTGTTTTTTTTAAAAAAAAGTCTCTTAAAAGATGTTTTTTTACAAAAAAAATTATAAAAGGTGTTTCTTTACAAAAAAGAGGTTTTAAAAGGTACTTCTTTGAAATAATAAAAAAAAAAATTTAAAAAATTATTATTTTTTTTTATTTTTGTTTTTATTATTATTATTATTATTATTATTATTATTATTATTATTATTATTATTACTATTATTATTATTAAATTTTTTTAAAAAATTTTTTTTTATATAATAATAAAAATAAAAATTTTTTTCAAAAAAACATATTAATAATAAAAATAAAAATAAAAATAAAAACAAAAATTTTAAAAAAAGTTAAAAAAATTTTAAAAAAATTAATAATAATAAAAAAAAATAAAAAGTATAAAAAAATATAAAATAACAATAATAATAATAAAAAAAAATAATAATAATAATAAAATTAAAAACAAAAATAAAATTAAAAAATTTTTTTTTAAAAAAAAGAATAATAATAATAATAATAATAATAATAATAATAATAATAATAATAATAATAATAATAATAATAATAATAATAATAATAATAAATATTATTATTCTTTTTTTTTAAAAAAAATATTTTTAAAATTTTATATTTATTTTTAATTTTATTATTATTATTATTATTTTTAATTATTATTATTGATATTTTATATTTTTTTATACTTTTTATTTTTTTATTATTATTAATTTTTTTAATTTTTTTAACTATTTTTAAAATTTTTATTTTTATTTTTATTTTTATTTTTATTTTTATTTTTATTATTAATATTATTTTTTTAAAAAAAATTTTATTTTTATTATTAATAAAAATAAAATTTTAAAAAAAATTAAAAAAAAATTAAGAATAATAATAATAATAATAATAATAATAATAATAATAATAGTAATAATAATAATAATAATAAAAACAAAATAAAAATAATAATAATTTTTAAAATTTTTTTTTTGTAAAGAAACACCTTTTATAATTTTTTTTTTGTAAAAAAACACCTTTTAAGAGACTTTTTAAAAAAAAAACACCTTAAATCAGATGCCGGTGACTTTTGTCAACTTTCCGGCGTTGACTGGCATAGTCAACGCCGGAAAGTTGACAAAAGTCACCGGAAACTGATTTAAGGTGTTTTTTTTTAAAAAAAGTCTCTTAAAATGTGTTTTTTTACAAAAAAAATTATAAAAGGTGTTTCTTTACAAAAAAGGGGTTTTAAAAGGTGTTTCTTTGCAAATTTCCCAATAATTAATTTGCCAATTTAAGCAAGTGTGACACTGACGCAGTACAAAGTTGTAAAATAGTGGGCTTAAGACCATTCGGGTGATCGGGTCGATTTCAAACGGGTTTCATTCGGTTTGATTGTATTTCGTATCGGTTATATTTTGGATGCGTGTTACGACATGTCATACTGGGGTCGGGTCGGTTAGTCACGGTTCGGTTGAAGGTCGGTTATTCGAGCTATCGGGTTAGTATCAATTCGGTGTCGATTGAAGTTCGTATCGAGTTTCAATCGGTCTCGGGTTGTCATCGGTTAATAGTTGGTTCGGTTTTACCGTGTACAGATTGGGTTCGGGTATTTTTCAAGTAGAATTCGGCTACGAATTACTAATTATTATCGATCGAGTCAGTATCAAATTAAGTTGTTAGTCATTTTTTAATCGATGATAAGGTTCTCTTTACTTAAAGCAAAATAGTTAAAATGCAAATCAATTAGTAATCATTATTACATTGTTACCTTTAATTGTTTGACCGAAAGAAATTAAAATTATGAAGTTCTATTAATTTTCATCTAATTCGATCAAAAGTAGTTAAATAAACATTGATCATTGATTATTAATTCTAAAAATATGAAGCCATGTATTTATAAAATTTATTTTATTAAAATATTTATCACTTTATTAGAATAAGTAATAAGATGATCGAATATGAGTCGATCATATTTCTATGTAAAAATTTGGTTCAGGTTTACAACAGTTCGATCTAAACTTCGTTCGGGTTAAGTTGGTTTTAGCCGGATCGAGTTTGGTTTCGAGCATGATTCGGGTCGGATATGACTCAGGTCGGTCATTACTAGGTTTGGGTAACCTCGGTTAACGGTTATGTGTCGGTTACAAAAATCGGTTACAGCTTGGGTTCAGTTTTCCCATTTTCGGTTGTCAACTTGTTCAGGTATAACTTCGAGTCGGGCAATGTCGATTCGATAAACCTAAAAAAGGAACACATTTTCGGGTTGGTTTACTTTCGGTTTCGGTTTGGGTTTTCAGGTCGAGTCAGTTTTGAACAGCTCTAAGGACATAAAAAATCAGTAGGGTATGTGCTGAGGGGTTTTTGAGGGTGTGCGAGGTGATGACCGTACAAGTTCTTTTTTTTTCTCCTGTGTATGAAAAAAGTTAATTAAAAAATTAAATATATTAAATTATTAATAAAATAAATATATTTACTATAAATAAGATGTAATAAAGATAATGTTGCATAGGGGCCTAAAATTTTTTGTGCATGTAGATAATTATTTTAACCGGGAGATGGGAACTCCATTGTCAACGTACGTGGCCATTTGCTTTTAATTAGTTGTATTTTGTGACCCTCTTACTCCCTTACCTACCCCCTTTGTCCCCACTATCCTCTATTCTCTTTCTTGATTAGTTCAAATTCCCGGCACACAACTTTGACCTAATGAAGTATTCCCTCCCATTCCCCCTCATAGTTCTATTTGATTGAGGAGATTTGTCAATGTAATAATTTTATAAATATTTGTTAACGTAATAATTCTATTAATAATTTTAATTGTATGTAATTAAAAATCATAAAAAGTTGATATTAATAACCTTTACAATAAAATGAATTAGATATAATCTCACTTGATTATATTATAACTTATATATTAAGATTAAAATATAAGTAAAGAGTAATTGATAAACATTGTCAAAAGTCAAGCATGTATAAATGGTTTGAAAAGGGGGACTACTAGTATTTATATACAATTTATTGAAAAAATGTTCCAGAATAATATAATATTTTTTAATTTTTCGATAATAATTTCAGATTTTGATTAATCATGATTACTATCAACTAAAAGAGTTGTTTTTGTAGAGAGTTTATGAGAGTTTAGAGAAATGTTTAAAATGATTGTTGATATTAATCATACCATTACAATCATAAATACTAATAAAAAAACTGGAAAATAACACATGACGACTTCTTAGAGTTTTGCAAATGTATTAATTTAATAGAATTATAATTGATTTCATGGAAATTTATTTTTCTAAATAAATTTAAAATTAAATTAGGTAAGTTTTTGTAGTAAGGTCATAATTGATTGCATGGAAATTTATTTTCCTCAATAAATTTAAATCAAAAATAAGATAAGTATTAAAAGATTTCATTACATTAATCTTTTATACCAAAACTAATAAAAATCATTCAGAAATTAATAGTTTCAAAAATAATATTTTATACATAAGTAAGAAAAATTATTTAAAAAAATATATTTAATTAAGTTATTAAATGTTGTTTGAGTTAGTTCAAAATTAAAACCGAATAAATTAGTTTAAATCTAACTACTAAAAATAAGCTCAATTTATTCATAAATACTCCTTTCGTTCTTTTTTTCTTCACATTTACTTTTTGCATAGTTTCCAATGTAAAGTTTAAGTCTTAATATCTCTAAAAACATATCATAAAAAATTATAAAAAATATATAATAAAAAAGTATACATTAAGACAAATTTAACGAGAATCCATATAAATATATTTTATCGTCAATATGTATCTTAAAAATATTAATCAAAATTTTCTATTCAAAATAAAATATTCTAAAGGGGAAGAACATTAGAAAACATAGGGAGTAGTTTATGGTTCTATTCTTCATCATCTTCCATTGTTAAGGTATTATTGCTTTCAAATCTCTTTAATTATGTTTATTGTTGTTAGTTTTGTTTATTTGTTTAATTTACTTCTCTCTATGCATTCCATTAGTGAGTAGTCTTCTTACTAAGTTAGAGGGATGAATCCTACGAAACATATAATTGGATTGATGGATTAAAGTATTGTTTTTTATTTATTAGATTGATTAGATTAATTGGTTGATTGACCCATTAAGTTAAATTCTTTATTGATCTTTTATCAAGAAGCGGGAGTTGTGATTGAGGTTCAACATTCATTTAATGAATTAAGTAAAAACCTTGTCAATTATAAATCAAGATGCGGGAGTTGTGATTATAATTAATCTGGCCTTAATAGTTAATCAATTGTTTATGAATCTAAATTATTCTTTAATTGAACGTCCATCATGAATTCTTGTGCAGTAGTGGAAATTCCCGAAGCTTTAGTCTTTTTATTATCTTGAATTTTAATTCTTTTTAATCGTATTTGTTCTCACTTATCACCTATCTTTTGTTACCAATCATGATTAATAGAGTTTGATATTCCTATAATTAATTATGCTTCCTCGTGTTTGACCCCTTAACTACCATGTACACCGTGCAGTTGCAGTAAAATAACATCACCTATCAAGTTTTTGGAGCCGTTGCCGGGGAGACGTGGTTAAATTTTATTACATTCTTTTAATTAAGTCTTTATTTCCCCCACCTCGTTTCTTGGCTTATGCTTGGTTTGCTCTTTTTGTAGATGCACAGGAGGTCC
Source organism: Amaranthus tricolor (assembly GCF_026212465.1). NCBI lineage: Eukaryota > Viridiplantae > Streptophyta > Magnoliopsida > Caryophyllales > Amaranthaceae > Amaranthus > Amaranthus tricolor. Next base: position 31,547,243 of record NC_080047.1, read on the forward strand.
TTTACACTCGGGCCTCTTGATTTCCTTAAGTGTAACCCTGAGATAGAAGCAACCGCGCATAGACTAAACACGAAAAGGAGGAGGAGAGAACAAGAAGAGCGTATTAGACAACAACCTGAGCCACCTCCAATGGCTCAACGGTTTGGTGACATGGGGAGACCCTCTCTAACACACTCTTCAGCTGTTCAGCATCTTATATCGTCAAGCCTACTATAAAAGCTGATAATTTTGAGCTAAAGACACAATTAATCCAGCTTATTGAACGCAATCAGTTTGGAGGAGGCACATCTAAAGCCCCCACGACCATCTCTTTGATTTTTGGAAAAGGTGATACCGTCTCTATTGACTCAGTGACACCTGATGCGATCTGGATGATATTGTTCCCTTTCAGTCTAAGGGATATAACTAAATTTTGGTTTAATTCAGAACTGCCAAACAAGTATGTATGATGGGAAGCTCTAGCTACTAGTTTCTTAACAAAGTTACCTCGTAAGACATCATATCTTCGGAATGAAATTCAAACATTCAAGCAACAATCATTTGAATCATATTACGAGGCGTGGGAAAGGTTCAAGGATCTCCAACGTCAATCTCCTCATCATGGGATACCTGGCTGGCTTCTAGTGCAATCCTTCTATAGCAGTATTTTTGATGAGAACAAATCCTCCATAAACGCAGCTTGTGGTGGAGATATGAGTTCAAACACCGATGAGAAACTGCTCAAGTTGTTTAAGACAATAGCTTAAAATGTAGCTTTATGGGTGATGATAGAGCAACACCATCCAAATCACGTGCCAACGGCAACAATATTGGTGAACTTACTCAATAGATCACTGTGCTTACTTCTAAGATTGAGAAGCTTTCTGCCAACTCTTCTACTTCTGCTCCTCCCTCCAACATGATCCAAGTTTGTGAGATGTGTAGGTGTAATGGGCATGTGTCTGCAACATGTTCAATGGTGGCTCCAAATCCTGAAGAGAGTAATGCTATTTACAATAATTCATCTAATCCGAACTCCAGACATCCTAAACTCTCATTTAGGAACACCAATGTATTAAACCCGCAAATCGTACCAAAACCACAATACCAAAATCCACTTGGCTTCCGAAAATTACCACCCCAATACCCACGATATGCGTATCGGGCCCCAATGCAACAACCGCAACATGAAACTCCTCCTCAGAAATCTTCCTTGGAGCTATTGATGGAAACATTCAATGCCACATAATCTCAAGTTAATGCAGATTTGAGGGGTTATATCTCTAGGCTTGAATCTCACAACAAGATTTTAGAAACTCAGACGAATTAAATTTCACAATAGCCTGTCACGTGACAACCCGATCAGTTTTCTAGTGAACTCCAATCTACGAATCTACCGAAACAAGTGAATACGGTTGTTACTACGAATGATAAGGTGTTAGAGGATGCTCCTTTAAGCACGGTTCAAGTTCCATAAGAAACTGAGGATGAAAAGACCCTACCCCAACCTACTGATGATCCAATTACACCAACCCCTTTGCCTTACGTTTCAATCGTACCTTTTCCCAAAGGTTAGCTTAAGGAAAGGTTGGAAAAGAGGTATGGGAACTTCCTACAGTTGGTGAGAGATATACAGTTGAAGATCCCCTTTCTTCAAGCAGTGACAGATCGATTCTTAAAGGATCTCACCACTAATTGCAACAAAGTTGAAGGAGTTGTGAACTTGTCTAAACAATGCGGTGTGGTGCTCTTAAAGAAACTTCCTCTTAAGCTTGATGATCCATATAGCTTCTTTATCCCTATCTCTATTAGTACTTTAGCTGTTAATAATGCTTTATGTGACTTGGGGGCTTGTATTGGCCTTATGCCTCTCTATTTATACAAAAGACTATCAAATATAGGAAGCCTAATCCAAACTAGCATAACCCTACAATTATCCGATCTTAGGCATCCTAAGGCTATTGCAAAGGATGTTCTAGTTTTATAGGTAATCTAGTATTCCTATGTGATTTTGTTGTCATGGACATGCCCGAAGATACCCACGCTCCTATCATATTGGGTAGACCTTGTTTTGCCACTACTAGAGCAATTATTGATGTGAAGAGAGGCAAACTAACTTTAGACGTTGGTGTGGAAAAGGCGGTCTTTGAGCTCCGAAAGCCGATGGAAAGTGCCTGCACTGATTCTTTACTAGCGACATGAAACTCAACTGCATACTCCATCAACTACACAAACGTAAACCCCTTTATTCCTATTTCTTTTGTTGCCTTCAAACTGCGAGATTTGAAAGCTTTGGGCTATTTTGTGTTGGAGGGTTTGCGTTGATGAGTACCAGTGTTATATTTGAATATTTTGGGTTGTTAGCCTGTATGTTGTGTTTGATGCTTACTTGAGGATGATTGGGGGAGGTGTGAGTGTTATTTGTTTATTGCTAGCATTATATTTTTTCTTTGTACCCTTTGCTTTTCTTAGGCATGGGGGTATTTGAGGGAGATTGAGTTAATCTAAGAAGTGAAACCTTTTTAGCTGACTTCATATCACCCTTTGCTACCTAGAGGAGTTGGAGATCTTTTGTGCCCCCTATCATCCTTAGTCCTTTCATACATTGAGGACAATGTTCATCTTAGGCATGGAGGAGGGAAATGTCACCATTTCTATGTGCATCCTTGTTGGACAGTTAAAGTATATAAAAATCTAGATTATATATAAGATACAATAAGTATAGTAGTGGGATAATATGCAATATATAGAAAGTCCAAAATATGCCTAATAAATAAAAATGCAAATTGGAATACAGTGGGAAAGCAGCGACTCGTCGCCTGTAAGCAACGAGTCATCGCTTGTTGAAAGTAGGGTCTTAAAATGAGACAGAACCCAAAGCCCATTCGGTGTTTCTGTGAAAGTTGAGTCGACATTATTGACAACTACTCGTTGCCAGGCTGCGGCGACTCGTCGCTTGTCCCCTGTCTTATTTTTGCGGTTTTGTTAGTTTATTTCGTTACAGCTGTTTGTTATCAATCATCACTAATGTATAATTAACTACTACTAGTGGTTAATAATGATGAATTATTATATTGATTCATTGATAAGTTTTGGTGAATCAACCTTTTAATTCATAGACTTTTGATGAAACACACTTGTTTCATAAGAAGGCATTGGTTGACAATTTACGCTATAAATAGAGGGAATGTGCAAAGGACATCCCACCCATCATTCTTAAATACCTTTTTTGAATTTATCTATGAACATACATTATTCATGCTTCTATTTTGCTTTGTGCTAGTACATTATTGTGTAGGTTGTACCTCATTGTGAATTTCAACATCATCCTAAACACCTTTGTGGAGAAATATCACAATAGGAAAGTGTATAAACGCCTCCTACAAATATCGAGTTTTTGAGCGACACTATTTCATTGTTGCAACCTTATCTTCATGGTGTCCTTTTTGGTGATCTATAAAGTAAGGAGTTCCATTGCCATCCATACAAGGGAAACACAATTTGGTTTGTTTTATTTGTAATTGCAATATATTTCCAATAATCCTTTTGTTTGATTATTTGCATTTTTCATTCTCTTTTTCCTTGTTATAAAAAAAAGTTTAAAAGAAACAAAAAGAAAGAATTGAAATGGAAGAACCCGGCTTGGCATTAAGACATGGCAAAAGTAAGGTTTCAAAATCAAGAGAAAAAAGCTCCATAAAACAAAAATGATGAAAAGAAGAAAAATAATGTTTGGCTATATCAAAAACCCGCAACGGTGGTGTAGGCAAAAGGAGAGGCTTAGGTTAAGCTTTCATTTTCCTTGGCGTGACATCATATGAAGGGAGTTTAGAAGCTTATTTGGGTAGATCACTCATTCGCTGTTTGAAGTTAAGAACAGGAGTTAGAATAGAAAACCTCTCACAGCAAATAGAAAAGCCTTTAGTGACAAAACATTCAAGTCGCCTATTTTGTCACAAAAGGTGTTTGGCGACAAAAATGGAGACAAAATGCTTTATCGCTAAAACGAAATTTTGTTGCCCATTTTGTCACTGAGCTTAGCAAAAAAGCCCTTTTGTTGTCCCATAAATTGTCGCTAATGTTATTTCAGGTCATAAAAAAAATTAAATACTTGTTATCATTGTTAAATAATAACTATTACTATTAATATTTAACATAATAGCAAATATTCAATTTTTTCTATAAATAATAATTAAATACTATATATAAACAACAAAGTAATTTAAAAGAAATTTAATGAATAAATAGATATTAAATTAAAAAGTAAATATATATTACAAACTTTTACATTAATTAATATACATACGATGCAATAAAAAAACATTAATGTACAAAGCTTAAAAGTAGTCACCACGACTAGAGTGACCACCACCACCATGGGTATTATGTGATTTTCGAGAACCACCATATCCACCTGGGCTACTTCCCATATCACCATCCCAACCTTGGCGACCACCTACTCCTGATCCACGACATGCATTACTGCTTTCTCCGCGTAATGCGGTCCGTAATTGTTGGAAAGTTTCTTCAAGAGCTTGTAAACACCCTGACAATGAGGATCCGACTCATAGGCAATCCCCTCTTCTTCTTCTTCATCGCCATCCCCTCCATCATTGTCAACTTCCTCAACAACATATCGGGGCTGGAGGGGTGTCGTTTGGGGATACATATCATGATGGATGGGAAAATAGGAAGGCACCTTAGATGGCCTTCAATGGTTCATCTAAAAGGGGAAATAAGGCTGGTAGGGATGTTGTTGAAAATTTTGATAATCTCGTATTGACGGTGTTGTAGCATTTAGATTGTTGGAAGTATTTAGTGAAAGATTAGTATGTTGATTTAAGAGACTTGAGAAAGATTGTTGGTATGTTTGTTGGTATGGTGGTGGGTTGACATTCCTATAGTAACCAGGTTGTTGATCACCATAGTCACTAGGAGATACATCATTTAAGTCAAAATCCAAAAAAATCAAATAAGTTGTTTGTTTGGTCATTATTTTGGTCGTTTGGGTTATTTTCCATTGTTGATTATATGAGATTTACACTAAACAAAAGAAAGACAACATGAATTACAAAACTAAGTAGAGCCATAAAATATGAACATAAATCCTAAAAACAACAACATTTGAACCAAAAAACACCAAAATAGGAACAAATTCAACAAAAAACAAGAAAAAACAACAAATTCGGAAAAATACAAAAAATAAACAGCAAAAAGAGTATATAAACAAAAACACAGCCTATTTTCGAAAAGAAACAAAACAAATGTAAGCAATATATGTCGAAAAAACAGCAAAAAGAAACCAAAAAAAAATGACGTTTTGAAAAACAGGAAAATAAAAAACAAAAATATAAGCTAAAATATTGGAAAAGGCAAAAAAAAAAAAGCATGATACACATCTCAAAAAACAGCAAAAACACAAAAAATTCCATGCGATATGTGACATTCGGAAATTTAAAATAAATAAAATAATTTTTGGGCTTTAAACTAATTAGAAAATTACCATGAATTAATTGAGTTAAGTAGGTAATAATAATAATAATAATATATATATATATAAAAAAAAAAGAAATTAAATACCCAAACTCAAAAATCAGAAACCCACTTTCTCTTTCCCCTTTTCCCTTCCCTTCCCCTTCTCCTCCCTTCTCCTTTCTTCTTTTTCCTTCCATTCGCATAAACCCAAATCTCAAGAAACATCACACTCTATTAAACACCTTAAAATCTCAAGAACCATTATCCTCCTTCTTCCTTGAATCTTCGAAGGATTTGGGCTGCGAAAGACCAATTGATTTTCCTTCTTTCGTGATTTCATTTAAGAAGTGATATAGCAATCGAAACTTTCCTCCCTTGCCTCTGAATTCTGCGGAAATAGGGGGAAATCGAGTGAAGCTTGGTCTTGTTGATTAGGCATCGAAATTTCAAGCCGAAAATCAATTGTTTTGAATCTGATTCTCTGTTTATTCCTTACTGCTGTCAAACAGAAGGTAAATCCTTCTTGAATCCTTTTGTTTTTCCTTGATAATTATACTCTTATTCATATGCTTTCAATTGTATAATTTGTTAATCATGTGTTAAACCTTAAATTTTAATGAATCTTGAAATTTATATTAACTAATTGGATGAGTTTGTTGGTTGGGATTATTAGCTGGATATGAGATATTGGGTTATCGAATTATTGTTAGGAATTAGGAATTTATGGTAAATAATGATGATGATGATGATGTCTTGATCTTCATTGGGTTAATGAACTTCTCATGTAAATACTAGCTGTTCATGGAGGTTTTGACGATGATAATGATAAGTAATTGAGTAAATTATGCTCTTAGATGAAATACTAGATGTCTGTCAACTTGAGAATTTGTTATGGGTAAAATATTGAATAATTTGATATTCTTGAAGGTATTATGTGATTCTTGGAGGATCTTGAATGTTGAGTTTGAATGTTTATATATGTTGGTGTTTAATTGAGAAATTTATGGGAAATGTGTATTAGTTAGTTATGTGATGATGAGAATTCAAGTGTGGATTATGATTTTGGTAGTAGAGTATTTGAATGATATAGTTGGTTAGTTCAGTATTCTTGGATAGACTAGCTGAATCTTTCTCTTGGATAGTTTGTTAACTTTGGTTTAGTTCTTGGTTTTGTGTTTAAGATGAGCATGGAAGTGGTTGAACTGCAATACAAAGGGAATGGTGGAGATGTATGATCTTTATAAGAGTATAAGCTAGTCTTAAACAAGAATTTGAGATTTGGAGTTAGAATTTGCGTAATCTCTGTAATTAGAAATAATAGAAACGCTAGGGTGGAATCTTGGTCTAAGCTACGGTCTTAGGAGGAGATGTAATAAGTTATATGTTAGTATAGTAGCATCGAGCGCGCGCTTGTGACGTTATGTTATTCTCATGCTTCAGGATACGACTACTTCGATGAACCCTTCAAGTGATCGTGGTGTACCAGACTTAGCTTCTTGAAGCAGCGTTATCTGTGAGTAGTAGCAGTCCCTTAAAGGGTCTGATCAGACTACATTCTTGAAAATAAACTTTTTACTAAAACTCTTTTGAATTGGAATTTGTTGAGACAAATGTTGTTGTGAATGCTTATGCTGATATCATGATATAGTCAATGGATCGGGCTTGCGAGCTGGTCATTGGCGGAGTTGAGGAACATTGTTCCTTACTCCCTGTTTTGAAGCGAATTGTCATTGAGATATTGACTAGCTTCACCCGAGAGCGACATAGCCTTAGAGCTATGGGGCACCTCTCAAACTAGACTCCTTGTGCGCACATAGATCTAGGAAACTGATGTTGCTTTTAAACCTATGATTTGAATTACTGTGTTTTGTTGTTTTGGATTGTTGCTTCTCACTCAGTTTAATCTGATTCCATGTTGTTTCCATCTTTTAGTTTGTCTACAGATCGGAACTGGTCGGGAACGATGGGTTAGCGGTGTTGAATAGCATTCCAAGGATGTATATGAGCTGAGCATGTTAGAGTTTTGTAGTTTTGTACTAAGCTTTGGAAATGTATTAGTCTAGCCTGTATTGGTTATGTTGGACGTTTATAGAGACTTTTATGATCACTGTATGTATGAGATAGATGTTTGGATTGAGAATTAGTTGGTTTAGTTATGATTTAGAACTAAAGACTCTTTGCGCAAGTTTTGGGATTGAGATTCGAGGTTTTTGGGAAACAGACCCCGTGATGACCCTGTTTACCTAGTCAACGGTAAGTCGGGTTGTTACACGATATGTCAACAAAAGAACAAAAAAAATCTTCATATTTCGAAAAAGTAAACATGAACAAGCATGAAGAATTTTATACATGACCAAACATAAGAACAAGTAAAAACCAAAAAACAGCAAAAAAAATTACATAAATTCAAATGAAATAGTCGTATTATTATTGAAATTTCATTAGTCGTTTCTAACATCTATTTTTTTTTAATAATTGGTCATTACTAATTAAAATTTAATTAGTGATGGTAGTAATTTGAAAAATATCTACGACGACTAAAAACTTATCAACTCGTAACGTAGTTATGAAGTGTAACAAGTAACGTAAACTTTGAAGGTAAAACTTAAAGTTGAGCAACTACCCATAACGTTTCGGGATAATTATAATACTTACTTGAAAACTTTATTTACCCATGTTGAGAATAAATTAAATATTTCATAAACATATACAATTGATTTTTAAACATGAATTACATGTTAGATAACTTGTTACATGTACAACAATTTTTATCCAAATCTTAAACTATCTTAGATAAACCTTTCTTACACCATAATAAACCAAATTGAGGACAAACACCACCTCAAATCAGCCCCAAACAGCAGCCCCATATGGCTATCACGTACCCCTTTTAGCTCTTTCTATACTTATACACTCAAGCAAATTGTTCTATTCAAAACCCCCTTTGTTCTACCCAAAGCTTGTGCGCCATTATAAGCATGCAAGAGGCAAATATAAGAAGCAAAAACACTTCATTTTCAGACCATTTTATTCAGCCATAATCCCCAACAAATTGCTCCCAAATTCACCAAGAACAAACACTAGAATCCTTCAAAGTTTCAACTACTATAACACCTTCTTTTCTAATCAAATCTTCTTCAAAAACCCATCTAAAACTTCTGAAAATTTATGATAAAATCAAATCTCCCATAAAAATAATCTTTATCTTAAGGACTTTCTATGGACATCAAACTTGAAGAAATCCACCAAGTATAAAGTAAGTTATGTTCATTTTTTTATTCCACTAGTTTTTATTAAAACTTGTTCATGTAAAACGTTTTTTTTACATGAATCTTTTTATAAACTAAGATCATTATAAAATGAGTATTTTATCTCTAAACTAAGAAAATCATCACTTATAAATCTATAAAAATCGGCCATAATAGAAAGTAAGAAGATGTATTTCCACAAACATAAATTTTGTTACTTAAAGGATTCAAGTAAAATTATGAGACTTAACTAAGTATGTTGCTCAACATAATAGTGTACTCCAAATATGTTAAAATCATCACAAGTATTAGTCTAACAACTCTAACTAGGGAAAGCTAAGTGCATGTTAGAAATTCAAAAATTATTATTGATTTTTGGATGAATGCAATATGTTTAGTTGAAGAGTTAGAGTTGAGACTTGAAGGGCAAGGACCCGAAGTTAGAACCACTTCTAAGAACGCGTAGGAGCTTACGTGGGAGCTTACGGAATAATTATATAGGCTTGTAGTCGAGGTATGTCACATAGGGTGATTTTTAAAGGATTTAAGAACAAGTTGGGAAAGTTTGTGTATAAACTTGTTTTTAAAAATAAAATTCCCAAAGAGAAGTTCTTAAATCTTGAAAAATCATGTCAAAATGATAAATTTGAGTATGGAATAATTTATTACATGTATTATTATTGTGGGCATCATGCATGTTGATTTATAAAATTGTTGTATGTTTAAAGGCATGTTTAACACTACTTTGTGAAAGTTATTGTGATGGAAATGATTATATGAACTTTGAAAATATTTGAAATTCATTTAAAAGAAATTTCCAGTAACTATATGTTAAGAAAATCTCTTGAATACTTTTTGTTGAAATTATTCGTTAAATAAATTGATATTTTAATGGGATTATAAGGTGTTAAATACTCTTATTATATTAAACATGGTATTAGATAAACACTTTATCATCAAAAATAATTAATAAAAACATATTATAATGTCTTTAACAAGATTTAGCCAGAATATATTTAGTTTGGAATTTTTTCATGATTTTTGAATAATCGTTAAATTATTTAACGGTATATTGTAAAATGGTAAAATATAAAATAATTACCAAATAAAGACATATGGACTTGAAATTTTTATCACATACTTATATGGATAGCAAGTAAAATTTTTAAAAGTTTGGGAAGGTTTCGTTGACATTTAAAGACCTTAATAAATTTTACTCGGAATAATCGGTAAGTTTGAAAACGATAAAATATAAAATAAATATTAAATGACGTCTTTTGGACATAAAACTTTTATGAGAAACTTATATAAATAGTAGATACATGTTCAAAAATTTATATGGATTTTCGTGACCATATATGGACTTAAATAAATTTCATTCGGTTTATCGGTAAAATAACGATATTAATTATTAAAAATACGCCACATGATTTTTAATGGTTATTTAAAATTTTATACCCCTTAAAATAGTGTCTAAAACATCATATAATATTTATAATATTTTATTCGAACTGAAATAATTTTAATCCTATTTTATTCTATTTATCGATAACATGTCTATACAAAATAATAAAACATCATACATGAGTTTTATAAGTTCCAATAGCCTAATAAACATGTTTATATGAATTCTATTATTTACTAATTTATCAAATTAATAGAAAATGTTTATTTATTAAAAGGTGTAATATTGTTAATTAAATTTGGGTAAAAATAGACCTACATCAAAAATTTATAATTATATTAATAACCCAATGCCTCATAGTATAAAATAAGTTTGATTTAGATGGTTTATAAATTTTACGGATTTAAGACACCATTTAAATAACGGCAAATACCTAAATTGTCGAAAATAATTGTAAGATCGTTATAAATTCGCATAACCAATTATAATCTGAAGGGACAACCTTAAATTCATTTTAAATAAGGTATTATAATGACTTGATTAATTTGGGCCTTGTTGGAGAATTAATATGTATTTTGTAAATCAATTATCGATTTTATTACCGGCTAAACTATCTCGTATTTAAGAAAATAGTGTTTTATGAAATCTTCTGTCATATATTTTATATACTTATGAATCATATTCTAGATGTTTGAATGAATTCCAAAACTCTTTTAAGTTATATTTACTTTAAGAAGGATTGAAACGAAACATTTTAGTGGTTTCCTTGAAAAATCATATTGAACTTTAATCACTTTTTGTTACGATGCATTTCCATACATGCTAGTGATACCCCTAATATAATACAAAGGTTATGTTTGATGATATGATTATTCTAAGCATTTTTTAACCATGTGGGAAATATTATGATTTGATTTTGCTAAGTTGCAAATAAAGTATGTTTTGCTATGTTGCAAATAAAAGATGTTTATCATATGGAAAAAGTTAATATTTTTGACTTTCAAATGTTATTAAAATTACAAGATATATATTATATGAAAAAATATTTTAGCCTAAATGGCGGGTACATATGCCACAACAAATTTTGTGTGCATGATTAAATGGCTCATTAATGCTGAGCGCGTACTGTTCACAATACCATTGTTTTACACTTGCCGGACATGTCGCAGACGGTAGACCGACTACCAAACGAGTCACAGAGTACCCATGTAAACTTATGATATGAGTTTGAAATTGATTTGGATCCATTGAGATCTTATGATTTATGATGAAAAATGAGAATTTGAAATGACCATAGAGCCATTGAACTGGGTTTGAATGATAATATGATTTATCAAATGAAAAAGCATATTTCAAAATAAATTTACTCAAATCAAGAAGATTTTAATAACTTGTTTGACGAACACTAGTGTGTTTATACTCACCCTTTTTGCTGATTCTATGCTTTTTATATTTTTCCAATGATTTTGCTTTTAGAGTAAATCTCTATGGCACCTTGACGGAGAATGGATATGCGAGCGGAAGATGAACCTGAGTTGGAGTATGACTCCCCTTTTTGTTTAGATCTCTTTATTTTATTTTAGAGACTATTAGTTTAGTTGTTTAGATTTAGACTATTTTAAGGATGTAATTTGAACTTTGGAATTATTTCGATTTGGTTGTAATTTTCCTATATTTTAGATAGTTAAGACTTCCATTATATTGCTTTGGTTTGGTTCAAGTATTTTACTTGGATATTGGTTTGACCTTTAAGTAACCCCTTATTTGTGTTGGCAAAAGTAAGCTTCCACTTGATTAATACTAAATTCCAATTAGTGTTTACCTTTATAATTCGAGGCGATTACATCAAAAGACGACAAAAACAAAACAAAAAAAAAGTAAAATGCTACTAATGTTAACATGAACTTAGTTATAAAAAAGGGAAGAAACAAAGATTATATTCGAAAAATAAAAGCAAAAACAACAAATAACCTAATCATAACGCAATTCGAAAATTAACAACAAAAAAACAAAAAAATATAGGAAAATAAAAAAAACATAAGTAAGAGAATACCTGTGAAGATGGACAAGTATTCGAAAAATTGATGATGGGTATTGAACATGCATTCAAAAAACAATATATTCAATACATTCAAAAATTGCAAAAAACAATATATTCAATACATTCAAAAATTGCAAAAAACAATAATGTGTACTTAAATTCCAAAGTTTGAGTCGACAAAGGCAACAAAGCATTTGTCGCTAACACGTTTTTATTGTGCACAATTTGACTTTTCCTGCTCGTTTATTTACGTCAGCTACCTATTTTACTTTGCAGGAGGGTGGCACAAAAATTTAGGTTTAGGAACAAAATTTTTGTCACTAATTTTTTCACTAAGCCTGACGTGTTCAGCTTACTTTTGTTTTTCTAGTGTCCTTTTCCGTGTCCTTTTCAGTGTCTTGTCCTTTTAGCTCAGTATTTAAAAGTATACGATCCATTTTAGCGATAAAAATGGCGACAAAGGCTTTGTCCCTAAACGTATTTCACTATTTTCTGATGTGTCTCCCGTCAGTAAATTTTATATGTATTGATATTATTATTATTATTATTATTATTATTATTATTATTATTATTATTTGATTTCCTTAAAATATTATTATTTGATAATGATATTAAAATTGAAACTAATAATGAATATTAAAAAATTGCGACAATAATTAAATACTATAAAATACTACTAATTTTAGATAAAAAAAATGAACCATTATTTAGTACAAAATTATACAAAAATTATTAGGAAAATATTTTAACATTGATAAAAATATTGAGAAATACAATATAATACTACAAATTCATATTAATATTAGTTAACATCCTCTTGATCCCAATCACTAAAATATTCGGCGTTATTGTTTTGCTCATCACTGGACAATACGATATCAACATCAGCATCTTCCTCGGGAATTTGGGTAGATGGTTCTGGCTCATCATCGCACTCAATAAACTGTCCAAAAGGGTCGTTGAGTGATGACTCAATATTGTCTTCATAAGAGACCTGAAATTGTATGTGTTGTTCCTCTTGAAACGCGCTATCATTAATGTCATTGGCTTGTGCCACACTAACTTGATATTTCATTCACTTCACCTTGCATACAGCTCGCCAATCTAGTAAATCTTGTCTTAAACTTGGATACGACATTTAATGAGTAGCTTTACTAGAAAGTAAAAAATGGGTCATACTTTCTGTACGACAAATTAATGTGGATGTCTACTATCTAATAGCGCTCGTGAACACGTGTGTCGTTTTCGCATCCATGACGAGTTGGATTATGCCAGTGGCATTTGAATAAGGTCACTCTTTTGATTGGCATTGCCAGATATTCATACTCATAATCTCTTCCAGCCGATTATAGAAGTCATCTCCGTCTTAAGTCTCATAAATTGCTTTGACACACACCCCGCTATTGTCTGCAACTTTTCTCGTAGCATGTTTGATAGTGTGAAATTATAACCATTGACATAACCGATATTAACACTTTTAGCATATTTCAAAGGTCCTTAAGCCATGTCTTTTAGTATTTGACCTTTGGAGAATAATCAAGATGACCAGCAAAAGCCTATAAAAAACAAGATAATTGAGTTACATTAAATCAATCAATAATGGGACTATTTAAAGCAAATTAAACCTACATATCTTTGAAGAATATTTGAAATTACTCTTTGAGTAAAGGATCAAATTGTTGACGTGCATTGAAGGCACATTCGAACGGAGCTGGCTTATGAACCTTCTTAGATAGGGTTCATCTTCTAAACAATTCATCAAAACGTACCAATGCGCAATTTTAAGATCGTTGGGATCCAACAATTTAGTTTTATCCCTCCCATGAAATCTGACAGGGTAAGTGAAAATTGAAAGAACATATGATCTACCATTATTGTTACTGTCGTAATCATGCATGAAGAGGTCTCTATATCTACAACATACCTCTGGCTCGAAGCAATGGGATATAAGATGTGAAGCTTCTTCAATAAGATATTGATTGCACATTGACGCTTCAACATGGGCTTTGTTTGCAACATTGAGTTTCAGATGTCGTAAGTACCCACATGTAAATATTAATAAGAAAATAGATATCAAATGAATAAAAACATTACTAATAAGTGGATGATGTGGACATACCTTTTGAATGGATACATCCACCTATATTGAATGGGTCCAACTATTATTACCTCGTACGGTAAGTGGACGGTGGGTAAGTGCTCCATGCAATAAAAGAAGGATGGGGGGAAGATCTTTTCTAGTTTGCACAATATAACTGGTATTTCAGACTCTAATTTTCTCATGTTGCCGTTTTGAGTTTTGGAGAAGTTAACATTTTGATAAAACAAACTTAACTCAGTTAGAGCTTCCCAAATAGGTACAGGGAGCAAGTCACGAGAAGAAATAGTGGATTTTCATCCCGAATATTGAATGTTTGGTCATGTCAATGTTCCTTGACAGGTCGGACACATAACCATTTGGAAACCTTAATGTCTTGAGCTACTCAAGCGGAACATAAATCCGTCTATCGTCAAGGATATATGATGCCATTGGGGTTTCTTTCCCTACTAGATGCAACGCACTTCTAATACCAAGGTCTTGCAAGTCTTTACGTGTAACAATTTGATCCTTGGTTCCCCTTTTCAGCACGCATCACTGTATTAAATATATTATCGAAAAAGTTCTTTACAATGTGCATCACATCAAGACAGTGTCTGCTCATATTAGTTTTCCAGTACGGTAAGTCCCAAAACACACTTTTCTTTTTCCACCCTACAGTCCACTGACTATAATAGTCTTTATATTCGCGTGCGTCATCCTCATACACTTTCTTCATCCCATATATGTTAAACTCCGCAAGCAACTCAACACCGATCCGAGGAATATTCAATTCTTCCGTGACAAACACAAAATTGGCGCTGCTACTTTCACCAGTGGCGATATCGTAATGATATCTCCAATCATAATAATCTTCCACAAATCCTTTCCATAACAAATGATCCCTCACATCATTTGGTTTTTTGAAAACAACATTTTTGCACTTCGCACAAGGACGTCTAATTTTTGATGAACACTTTTTGAAATTGCAAATAATAAAAATTCTTCTAAACCCCTTATGAATTCTATATTAAATGCCTCGTCGTCAAATTCTCTTTCATACATCCAATTTCTATTATACAAATAATAACTACCATCATCCGTCATTGCGTAAAGCTATATTAAATTTTAAAACACAATCATATAATAATCATAAAACTACTACATAAAAAAATAAATCAAATGTAATAATCATACACGTATAAAACAAATAATAATCATACAAATATTACATATATAGAACAATCGTTCGTGAATAAATTAATAAAATGAATACAATAACATAAAAATTAGAAACATACCTTTTAAGTTAACGAATTTTTCTCCTTTAACAAATAAATACTCCCTTCAGAGAACTAAATTTTCAGAATATACTAGAAAGAAAGAAAGTATTTGTGCTTAATTGGAAATGAACTAAACATTCATCTGTATTTATAAATGAAAATCATCATTATAGCGACAAATTAGGCGACCAAAATAACATATTTGAAATTTAACCATTTTTTTTGGCTCCTATGGATGTTGACTACAGGTTTAGCGACAAAGTACATGTTAGCGACAAAAGTAGTGAAACAGAGGTTTTGTCACCAGCTTGCGACAAAGCTTTTTTTCGCTATACCTCTTTCCTTATATTTGGGTTTTGTCTTCAAATTGATATATTTTTGTAGTGTCTACTAGGAGCTATAAGGGGCGCTGGTGTTTCAGAGGTAAGTGCTCAACTTGATGGTGTTATCCCGGATTAGCACTTGTTTAGAGAAAGATAAATCAAGGCATCCCCGATGGTGATTATAAGGTAGAGTGTTTAAACTTGGAGCAAGCCTTGAGGCAGGCATGAGGGAGGAGTACGTGTGTGTTGTAGCCCGCCTCATTCTAGATTTCCTTGATCTTATTTTTGGGTTGAGAGTTATAAGGAGATGTTGCTTATTGTGCTTATGGTTTACGCTTGTTTTGCTCAAGGACTAGCAAAAGGTTAGGCATGGGGGAGTGATAAGTGTATTATTTTACACTTACTACGCCTTCTTTGTGGTTTATCGAGGGCATTGATTACTTTTTGAGGGTTTAAAGTGATTGAGATTCGCTATTTTGAGTTAATTTGCTGTTATTTGCCTATTTGTGCTTTATGTTTGATATTCGAGTTGATTCAAACAAGTTTCAAGCCATTCCGATCTTCAACTGAAGGAAATAAGTGTCCTAATAATCAAGTGTAACTGCTAATACATAAATAGGATATAATATGGAGATTAATACATTCGATTATATTAGGTGGTCATAGTGTTTTGCTAGAAATTAACTTTGATCTGTATATTAATTAGATTAGTATGCTGCTATTATGATCGGGTTCTATGAGGTCTCACATATAAGTTACCAATTGGATAAAACAGTACCAATTGCATAAGATGCTCTTTGGACTATTTAGTGTAGGAGTTATTAGTATGCATTAATGATATGTTTTAATTGGGAAATAAAACACAAAATTAATTCTTTTTGATTATTACATATAAATGTTATGTGTAACCATTAAATGGGTATGTCAAGAGTTTGTTGCATTTGTGTATAAATAGAAGCACTTTGCTCATTATTTTAATAAGCTTATGTGTTAATTCTCTTTACCTATCTCCACCTTAAAATAAAGTAATAAGAGTATTAGTATTTCTTATTTCGTACTAGCATACGTAGTGATCCAATTGGTGCTTGTGGACCAATACTAAAGGAACGATAAATGATGTTCTAATCTCATTTGGTGACATTACATACCTGGTTCGGTCGTACGACGTGGAACTCACACATCGAGGGTATAATTCTTATATATACTTTTTACATATTAATAATTGCATGAGATCCTGTTTTAGTTGTAAAGAAATATGTTTCTTGAAATTCCGGTTAATGCATCTAAATTCCTACAGTGATATCATTTAGCCTATTGCATATTTTAATATGAAAATATGTGTTTTTATTATTACTTATCTTTAGGATTAATATTAGTACTAAATAAATGTTATTATGTTCTGAGTATTAATAAAAACATCATTTTTATTCATGAGTTGGATAAGGAAGGATATTCATTTACAATAAAGAATGGTTGTTTCTCTATTTATTTGAATGATATGTTTTATGTCAGTACTAATAGTTCTAACGAATTATACTTACTTAATAAAGAAAATAATATCCTTAACATAGAAAGCAAGAAACGGGGACAAATGATAATAATCAAACCTATTTAATGACTTATCATTAAGGCCATATCAACTCAAATCGCATTCAGAAGTTACATAAAGATGGACTTCTACCATCTTTTGATTATGAATCATTTGATGTATGTGAATCTTGTTTGATGGGAAAGACAACAAGATCACCCTTTACCGAAAAAGGTGAAAGAGCAAGCAAACTCTTAGGCCTAATACATATAGATGTATGTAGACCTATGAGTACAAAAGCTAGAGGTGGTTACAATTACTTCATAACCTTCACTGATGATTTAAGCAGATATGGTTATATTTACTTAATGAAACATAAGTCGAAATCATTTGAAATGTTCAAAGAGTTCCAAAGAGATGTTGAGAACCAACTTGGTAAGATAATAAAAGCATTATGATCAAATCGTGATGGTGAATATTTGAGCCAAGATTTTATTGATCATTTGAAAAGTTGTGGGATTCTCTCACAACGAACTCCACTTGGAACACCGTAGTTGAATGGTGTGTTTGAGAGGAGAAATCGAACTCTATTAGATATGGTACGATCTATGATGAGTCTTGCTAACCTTCCAGTATCCTTCTAGGGATATGCTCTCGAAACTGCTATTTTTACACTAAACAGGACTCCGTCCAAGGCAGTAGATAAGACTCCATATGAGTTATGGAGAGAAAAGTTCCTGGTCTTTCTTTTCTACGTGTTTGGGATTGCGAAGCTTACGTAAAACGTTTACAAACAAAGAAACTCGCTTCCAAAGCAAAAAAATGTTTCTTCATAGGTTATCCTAAAGAAACACGGGGCTATTACTTTTACAGGCGTCATTAGAAGAAAGCGTTTGTTGCTAAGGATAGTACATTCTTGGAAAAAGATTTCTTTTTCAAGAAGGTAAGTGGGAGTAATATATTTCTCGAAGAAATTCGAGATGCGCAACAAATGGATGTGGATCAATCTATGTTAGAAGCAGAACTACTTATGCCATTGCCTATGGTTGAGGAAATGCATAAAAATGCATGATACTCTTCCTATGCATGATTCTGTGCTGGAAGAAGTGATTCTAACATTTCCTTTTACTACTCCACTCGAACTTAGTTTGTGCGAAAATTCTCAAATTATTGAGAAGAATATTTCTCCTGTCGCTGCCCCCCGTACGTTTAGTAGACCAAGAATTCCATTTAAGAAGTATGTGGATTTCTTGTTGACTAAAAGTTCTGAAATTGTGATTTTAGAACAAGAACCTACTAGTTACAAAGATGCCTTAACAAGACAAAACTCCGAAAAGTGGCTTGGAGCCATGAATTCTGAAATGGAATCTATGTCTGAAAATGAAGTATGGGACTTGGTTGATTTTCCTAATGGGGTAAAACGTATTGGGTGCAAATTGATTTTCAAATTGAAAACAGACAAAGATGAAAACATTAGTGTTTTCAAAGCAAGGTTAGTGGTAAAGGGTTGCAAACAAGTTCATGGTATTGACTATGATGAAACCTTTTCACTAGTAGCAATGCTTAAATCCATTCAAATACTCTTAGCAATTGCCGCCTTTTATGATTATGAGATTTGGCAAATGGATGTAAAAACCGCTTTCTTGAATGGTTTCTTGGAAGAGGACAACCAGAAGGTTTTCATGATCCAGAAAATCCAAAGAAAGTATGTAAGCTTAAAAAATCCATTTATGGATTAAAGCAAGCATCTCGTAGTTTAAATCTTCGTTTTGATGAGGCAATCAAAATGTTTGGTTTTCTCAAAAATGAAGATGAACCTTGTGCTTACAAGAAGTTTAGTGGGAATAGTATTGTCTTCCTGGTTTTATATGTTGATGACATATTGCTCATAGAAAATGATATTCCCATGCTTGAGTCAGTTAAAGAATGGCTATAGAATTCTTTTTCTATGAAAGACCTTGGAGAAGCTGAGTAAATTTTGAGGATCAAGATCTATAGAGATAGGTAAAATGATTGATTGGACTTAGTCAAAGAGCTTATATTGATATGGTTCTTACAAAGTTCAAGATGGAAAACTCCAAAAGAGGTTTCCTCCGCATGCATTATGGTTTGTCGCTAGGCAAGACTCAATGTCCTTCAGACATTGATGAGATTAAGCAAATGAGTGGTGTACCTTATGCTTCAATAATAGGGTCCATTATGTATGCCATGATTTGCACTCGGCCGGATGTTTCATATACTTTCAGTATGTGTAGCAGATACCAATTAAATCCAGGTGATACATACTGGAATGCAGCTAAGAATATCCTAAAGTACTTGAGAAGAACTAAGGATCATTTCTTAGTCTATGGAGGAGAATGTGAACTAAGGGTTAAAGGTTATACTGATGCGAGTTTCCACACAGACAAAGATGACTTTCGATCTCAATCTGGTTTCATCTTTTGTTTGAATGGAGAGGCTATGAGCTAGAAAAGTTCAAAGCAAAGCACAATAACTAATTCTACCACAGAGGCTAAATATATTGCTGCGAGTAATGCAGCAAAGGAGGCAGTATGGATAAAGAAATTCATTTCAGATCTTAGAGTAGTACCTAGTGTTGAAATTGGGATTGTCTTGCATTGTGATAGTCAAGGTGCCATTGCTCAAAGCAAGGAACCAAGATCACATTCAAAATCCAAACACGTTCTCAGAAAGTTTGATATCATTCGCGAAATTGTTCATCGAAAATATGTGATTATTTGTGAAATTCGTAAGGATGACAATATTGTTTGGGGGAGTGGCTTTAATTGTGTACTATTTTCTTAAAATTAGTCACAAATGTAAAGACATTTGGTTATGTTTGTTTATGTTTGTCCATAAATATGAATGTTCTTATTCAATTATGGTTTGGTGTTAAATAAAATATTCAAAGTATTTAATAATATTCAATAGGTTTAACATATACGTGATTTGATGAATGAAACCCTATAAATGAACTGAAGTTATTTGAAATATTTTTTTTCTCTAAATCATTAATTTGGACATAAATAATTTTCAAAAAGATTAGTTTGTAAGTTGATTAATAGTGCGGTTTCATGGGCTACAGGGACATAGAGATGTCTAGTCATTTACATGGATATGTGTAGTGATACATATTGGACAGACCTACTTGATATTCTTCAAAATTGTTTGGAGAATTTTATTGCTATATTTACTGGATTCCTTTGACATGAATATGATATTATTCTCATATAATGATTAGTATTTTCTTGACATTCTCAAACGGCGTGCCATTAAAGGAGGTAATAAAGGGATTGCTCAGATTTGCTAAAAATTAAGTGGGAGTTTTGGTTATACAAGATTGGATAAGTCCTCTATTATTAGGATTGGGGTCTTTGGCCTCTTGAAAAGTAACACTGAAAATGCATGGTCGTGCTCAAATGGAATAAAGAGTTAATCATTTGTTTCGACAGTTCGTACTATGATTTCAATAAAAAATTTCAACATTAGTGTAAGTGACGTGAGTCGTCATTATGCTATCAAATTTTGACATTAAGTGACTTAAGCAATTTAAAGTTACACACTTATTTTAGGACAAGTGGGAGATTGAAGGGAATAAATGTCCTAATAATCAAGTGTAACTTCTAAAATATAAATAGGATATAATATGGAGATTAATACATTCGATTATATTACGTGGTCATAGTGTTTTGCTAGAAACCAACTTTGATCTGTATATTAATTAGATTAGTATACTGCTATTATGATCGGATTCTATAAGGTCTCACATATAAGTTACCGATTGAATAAAATAGTACCAATTGCATAAGATGCTCTTTGGACTATTTAGTGTAGGAGTTATTAGTGTGAATTGATGATATGTTTTAATTAGGAATTAAAACACAAAATTAATTCATTTTGATTATTACATATAAATGTTATATGTAACCATCAAATGGGTATGTGAAAAGTTTGTTGCATTTGTGTATAAATAGATGCACTTTGCTCATCATTTTAATAAGCTTGTGTGTTATTTCTCTCTACCTATCTCCTCCTTAAAAGTAATAACGGCCCATTTGGTTGATGGTAATGAAGTAATGGGAATGAAATGTTGTAATGACAATAGTAATGAAGGAATGGATATGAGAATTTGTAATGAAGATTCTTTTGTTTGGTGTGCATGACTAAAGAATGGTAGTGGAAGATAATATTCCATTGATTGCATTTGGTTGTTAGTAACAAAAAATGGTAATGACTCCTAGTTTCATTATTGTATATTTGTATCTAAAAGCATTATTGTATCTAAATTATTCTATCTAATGATTCTTTTTTTAATAATAATATTTTTTTAGATAATTACATACATTACCTTTTTTTTCTTCATTATTTTTTTCTTCAGCTCGAAACAACATTACCTTATTTTATTACCATAGTAATACTTCATTACCATTACAGCCTAATACCAGGTTGTTTGATGGTAATAAAAATGACCATTTTTGGTAATTTTATTACCTTATTTTATTACCATCCATTACCATTGAAGGCATTCAAACAACCAAATTTTTTATTACTTAATTTTATTACCATTACCGCCCTCTAATACCATGTACCAAACGGGCCGTAAGAGTATTAGTATTTCTCATTTCGTACTAGCACACGTAGTGATTCAATTGGTGCTTGTGGACCAATACTATAGGAACGAGACTTGACGTTCTAATCTCATTTGGTGATATTACATACCCGGTCCAGTCGTACAACGTGGAATTCACACATCGAGGACATACTCTTATATATACTTTTTATATATTAATATATGCATGAGATCCTGTTTAGATGTAAAGAAATATGTTTCTTAAAATTCCGCTTAATGCATCTAAATTCCTTCATTAACCATGTCTACCAAGTTTCATGAATACATTATTGTTGGGATTCGTAGATGCTTAAAGCGAAATTTCAGGAAACACTTCCCTAACATCTATCTCAAGATCATAAACATAATCAGACATATGAATCATACTAAAGGATTAGTCTATATTACCTTTGTAGCGTGAAATCCACAAGAATTAACGTAGTAATATAATCTGTAGAGCCTCAAACGTTGCTCCTCTATTCGGTCTACCAGAATCAATTGAATACCAACGTTTGCTAGAACGGAAGAGTATTGTATCTCTTGCTTTTACTGGTTCTTTTGTTTTCAATGTTTTTGCAATGAGAATGATAGACAGGGGGAGTTTAAATAAAACCGTTTTATGCTCCCCCATCATCCCACGTTTTCATTACCAAAACCTAGGTCAAAAAAAAACTGATTCTTTTGTTAACCTATTGAATCACAAACCCATACTCCTAATGGGCCTGAGTCATTTATCGTTCAATTGATTCTTTTGTAAGACCTTATAGGATTAATTATATTAGTCGTGGTCCAATCATTATTGACCCACCAATTATATTTATTCTCTAGCAAGTAAATACAATTACTAATAATAATTAACTTTATTATCTTGATAAATTTCCTATATATTTATATTTAGTAATTGTCGGAAATGTCTACGGACATATTCCTTCAATCTCCCACTTGTCCGAAGACAATTGCACAATTATAAATTCCTTAAGCCACTTAATGTGAAATTTGACAACACAATGTTATTTCTCAAATTATGTTTCTTGATCTCTGAGTTCGAATTGTTCAACTAAGGATTAACCATTTAATCCTATTCCGCATGGCCATGCAATTTTCAATTCTCGCTCATCAAGAGGCCTACACACCAATCCTATCACATAGGAGGACTTATTCATTCTTGTATGACCATAACTCCCACTCAATTCTTAGCCCACCTGATCACTGCCTTTATAGCCTCCTTTTACAGCACGACGTTTAACACGCGTCAAGGTTAAACTAATTATTTCGTAGTGATTAAGACATACTCATGTCTAAGGAATCCACTAAATATAAGGATTTGATTCTGCCCTTTCGAATCAGATTAGGTCAAGTCTCAATGCATGCGGTATGCATCCATATAATCGATTAAACATCTCTATGTTTCCATAGCCCATGGAACCGAGCTATCAATTAATTATATGCTAATCTTTAATAAACCACTTATGTCCAATTTAGTGATTTAGATTAGGGATATTAGATAAATTGTGATTTCAGTTCACTTATAGGGTTCCATTATCGAAACGTTTCCGATAATCCTATTGAAAACACAAATTACATAGACATATTATTTAATACTAAACCAAGCAATTAAATAAGAAACAAACTATTTATATTATTGATAAACATTCCAAACATATGGTAAACAGAATTCTTTATAATTGTAAACATGAAGTAAACAACCTAAAGACATTCTCCTATATGCTTAAGCCCCATGTACCTAGTATGACTCTCATGCTTCGGCTGAGGAAGTGGTTTAGTCAACGGATCTGCTATGTTATCCGTGGTATCAACTCTATTTATTATTACATCCTTTCTTCAAACAATTTCTCGAATAAGATGAAATTTTCTTTCAACATGTTTAGATTTTTGGTGAGATCTAGGTTCCTTGGATTGAGCAATAGCACCTTCGTTATCACAATACAACTTGATGCCATTCTCAATACTAGGAACTACACCTAGTTCACTAACAAACTTTTTAATCCAAACAACCTCTTTTGCTGCTTCAGCTGCTGCTATGTACTCAGCCTCTGTTGTAGAATCAGCAACTAAACTCTGCTTGGAACTCTTCCAGCTCACAGCTCCTCCATTCAGACAAAATGTGAAACCAGATTGGGATCGGAAGTCATCTTTGTCAGTTTGGAAGCTTGCATCAGTGTATCCAGTGACAAACAACTCATTAGCTCCGCCATATACCAGAAATTTATCCTTTGTCCTTCTCAAGTACTTGAGGATATTTTTCGCTGCTATCCAATGTGCATCTCCTGGATTGGACTGGTATCTGCTGCACATACTCAAAGCAAATGAAACATCTGGTCGAGTACATATCATAGCATACATGATTGATCCTATTGCAGAAGCATAAGGAACATTATTCATACGCTTGAACTCTTCTGAACTCGATGGGCACATAGTCTTGCAAAGTTTAATGCCATGTTGCATAGGAATAAACCCTCTTTTGAAGTTTCCCATTTTGAACTTTGTGAGAATCTTATCTATGTAAGTCTCTTGATTTAGTCCAATAAGTCTCCTCGATCTATCCCTATAGATCTTTATTCCCAATATGTACTCAGCCTCTCCCAGGTCTTTCATGGAGAAATGACTTTTAAGCCATTGCTTGACCGACTCAAGTATGTTTTTGTCATTCCCAATGAGGAGTATGTCATCTACATACAGGACCAGAAAAGTGATATTACTCCCACTTAACTTCTTGTATACACAAGATTCCTCTTCATTTCTAAGAAAACCAAACTCTTTGACTGCCTCATCAAATCTAAGGTTCCAACTCCTTGATGCTTGCTTCAATCCATAAATGGATCTCTTAAGCTTGCATACCTTCCTTGGATTTTTCGGATCTTCAAAACCTTATGGTTGTGTCATGTACACATCCTCTTTTAAGAACCCATTCAAAAAGGCAGTTTTGACGTCCATTTGCCATATTTCAAAGTCATGAAAGGCAGCTATCGCAAGGATTATCCTAATGGATTTTAGCATGGCTACTGGAGAAAAAGTTTCATCATAGTCTATACCATGAATTTGTTTGAAACCTTTTGCTACCAACCTTGCTTTGAAAACACTAATGTTTCCATCCTTGTCTGTTTTTAGTTTGAAAATCCATTTGCATCCAATGGGTTTTACCCCATCAGGCAGATCAACCAAGTCCCAAACTTGATTTTCAGACATGGAATCCTTTTCAGATTTCATGGCTTCAAGCCATTTTTCGGAGTCAGGACTCTCCAAAGCATCTTTGTGACTAGTAGGCTCTTCTGATTCTAACATGGTTATTTCAGAGTTTTCTGTCAAAAGGAAATCAATATATCTTCTTGACGGAATTATTGTCCTACTAGACTTACGTAGGGGAACAACAAGAGAAGTTTCTGCCTCATTAGGTAGAGTGACTTCGCGTGGATTTTCTCCGCTTGGGGCGGTAGGAGGTAAGTGTGTTGAATGCATTTCCTCCTGGGCATTATCATGTTGGGGCGCCTCTGATGATGTGTTAACCTTATCCATTTGTTGCTCATCTCGAACTTCTTCGAGATATACATTACTCCCACTTGTTTTTCTAGAAATAAATTCCTGTTCTAGAAAAACACCATTGCGAGCAACAAATACTTTGTTTTCGCTTTGGTTGTAGAAGTAGTATCCCTTTGTCCTTTTTGGGTAACCCACAAAAAGACATTTGTCAGATTTAGGTGCTAGTTTATCAGATATTAAACATTTTACATAAGCTTCGCAACCCCAAATTCTTAGAAAAGACAACTTCGGAACTTTTCCCGTCCACATCTCATATGGTGTCTTTTTCACTGCTTTGGTAGGTGCTCTATTAAGTGTGAATGCAGCTGTATCCAATGCAAATCCCCAAAATGAAATAGGAAGATCAGCAAGACTCATCACTGATCGAACCATATCTAATAGAGTTCGATTCCTCCTCTCAGAGACGCCATTTAATTGTGGTGTTCCTGGTGCAGTCAATTGTGAGAGTATGCCTCGATTTTTCAAATGATCATCAAACTCGTGAGACAAGTATTCACCACCACGATCAGATCGTAATGCTTTTATTTTTCTTCCCAAGTTGGTTCTCTACTTCATTTTGAAATTCCTTGAACTTTTCAAAGGACTCCGACTTATGTCTCATGAGGTAAACATATCCATATCTGCTTACATCATCAGTAAAGGTTATAAAGTAGCTGTAACCACCCCGAGCCACGGTACTCATAGATCCACATACATCAGTATGTATGAGAGCTAAGAGGTCATTGGCCCTTTCACTTGTACCTGTGAAAGGTGACTTTGTCATTTTTCCCATCAAACAAAACTCGCAAACACCAAATGATTCAAAATCAAATGATTTTAGAATTCCATCTTTATGAAGTTTCTCTATGCATTTTGAACTTATGTGGCCTAATTGACAATGTCATAGGT
Organism: Amaranthus tricolor; assembly: GCF_026212465.1. Taxonomy (NCBI): domain Eukaryota; kingdom Viridiplantae; phylum Streptophyta; class Magnoliopsida; order Caryophyllales; family Amaranthaceae; genus Amaranthus; species Amaranthus tricolor. The sequence goes on from NC_080047.1 coordinate 31,573,657, forward strand.
AAGTGGGGTTTGAATCATTTGTTTTACGTTTCTTGCTGTCTATGTTATAGATGTGAGTTTCTAAGTCTAGTACATACAACCCATTTAATAATTTAGCTGAAACATAGAACATATCATTTAAATATGCAGAACAACAATTATTCTTAATAGTAAATGAAAAACCTTCCGTGTCCAAAACCGGAATTGAAATAATGTTTTTGGTGATGGCAGGAACATAATAAAAATTATTTAGTTCTAAAATTAAACCAGAGGGTAATGTTAAAATATAAACTTCAACAGCTAAAGCAGCAACTCTTGCTCCATTTCTGACTCGGAGATCCACCTCACCTTTGCTCAAGTTTCTACTTCTTTTTAGACCCTGCACATTACTAGTAATGTGAGACCCACAAGCAGTATCAAATACCCAAGAAGCAGAAGTTGCCAAATTAATTTCAATAACATATATACCTGAAGATAAAGCACCAGACTTTTTTTCTTCCAGATAGACGGGGCAGTTCCTCTTCCAATGGCCAATCTTGTGGCAGTGGTAGCACTCATGTAGTGCTGCTACTTTAGCCTTTGGAGTAGCCTTTGGTTTGGAAGAGGCATTAGTGGTAACTACCTTTCCATTGCCGTTCCATTTAGGAGCCCCTTTCTTCTTGAACTTTTTATTATTTCTGACCATGAGCACATCTTTCAGTGCGGGTTCAGAAGGTAAGCTCCTTTCAGCCTGAACAAGCATACCGTGCAATTCTGGCAAGGTTGCTTCCCCTCCTTGCATGTAAAAATTTAATCTGAAAGCATCAAAAGTTTCTGGCAAGGATCTGATCACAATATCAGTGGCCAGCTCTTTGGGATAAGGAAAACCCAACTTTTCCATGACTTGAAAATGCCCTATCAAGGCGAACACATGGGGTCCGACGGGTTTTCCCTTGCCCAGTTTGCATTCCAAAAGTTTACAATTAGCTTCAAATCTCTCTAATCGAGCATTCTTTTCGAACATTGTTCTAAGTTGCTGGATTATTGTGTAGGCATCAAGATTGTTAAAACGTTTTTGAAAATCATGTTCCATGCAAGCAAGCATCAGACATGTTACTTGTACAGAATTGGCCTCGAGATTTTGTCTAGCTCTTTTTTCTGCAACTGTTGCAGTTTCTGGCAGGGGTTCAGGGAGTGGAGTGTCAAGAACACTTTCCCTTCCTTCAGCTATGAGAACAATTCTCACAGCCATTTCCCATTCAAGGAAGTTGTTTGCATTCAATTTGTCTTTTTTCAAGACACAGCGCAAGTTAAAAGCAGGAGTATTGTTGTTAGTTGAACCAAACATGATTTCTACAACAATGTAATAAAGCAAGATTAATAGTCTATCAATAAGCAGTAATTAAACAAGTTTAACAATTTATTCAAAATTTAAAATCCCCTTTTGAATAAATAATAACTAAGATCCTCTCCCACTACAGTCAAACGGACTTTGGCCCTGCCTTTAACTATAGTAGTTAAGGTAAGTAAACGTTTTACTAATTATAACTAATTATAACTCTTAGTAGATAGATTAATAATCCTTTGTTCAATCCTATCTCTTAGTTTCAAAACCCAAAACTTTGTTTTTTTTTGATGATTTTGTTGAGTGAAACCAAACATGAACATGTAAATTTTCAAATTAAAATTTACCCCATATCCAAAGAATTATGAGCAATACCTCGCTTTGGCAGAATGTATTACTCATTATCAAAGGCTTATAGGTGTTGTTTGGAAAAACAATGAAACTCAATATTATTTATGGAGATTCAAGTTAATAAACATGGTTAATATTAAGTGAACACATAGAATCTTAACCAATTCATAAACTTATGCAAGCAAAGATCAAAATAAACTAAGCGCTCAAAGCAAATAAAAGCATGAATAAAAAATGATCTAGTATGGCCCCTAAAAAAAATCTTCATGAAGCTTCCATGAATCTCCATTGATCACCTTCCTTGAAACTCCTTTCATTTGTGATTACATACTTTGAATAAAAAAAATACAAAATTAACGATACACAGATCGTATATAATTACATTCCAAAACAAACGATTCGCAGATCGTATATACTATCCTAATATTATATATAAATATTTGTTTTGGGCCATACTAGTCATAACATGTCAAAATAATATCAAATAATATAAACGGCATTAACAATGCAATATATCAAACTAAATGGTCATAACAATTAGCATATAAAATACCCTTTATGTTTAGTCAAACTTAACTAATTTAATTGAGACTATCTTAAGAGCATATAAAATATCCTTTAATTTTAGTCAAATTTAACTAATTTAAGTGAGACAATATTAAGGAGAAGAAAAAAAAAACTATATAAATTCAATAAGACTCAATGAATAATTATTGCACATATTGAATAATTCCAAAAAAAAAGGGGTTGGTCACCAATTCATCTTCCAGCATCATCATGCTGTATAGAAGAAGGACCAGCAGGTTCATCATCATCAGCAGGTGGGGAAGCAAAGAATCAGAAGCTGCCCAAATGTTCCGTTTCAGGCAAAACAGAAGCGGCTTCTGCTCTGCGCCACCGGCCCGCCTTTCTACAACCTTCACCACTGCCGCGCCATGCAGCTGCGCCTCCCTCCGGCCACCATAGCCACCATAGCAGCCCGTGGTCACGCATACTACCTGGTTTTTTCGGTATTTGTTCATTTTTAATTTTTTTTTTGATGAATTCGAACAAATTCGAATTGATATACAATCTTTGTGCATGAATGGCTTCAAATTTCAGGAAAAAAAGGTTTTTCGCATTTGAATTTCAATCTAATTGAACAAATTTTGTGTTTTAACAATTAAAATTGAATTGGGGAAAAATTAGGGTATAAGCATTTTCGATCCAAAACACTTGAATACCATTACGAGAAACACAATAACAATGAACAAATTTTGTGTTTCATTTCATTGTTTGGATTTCGTGAATAATCAAAGCCCCAAGACAATTAACACAAAATATCGAGTCTTTATAAAAAAAACTGATTTTTTTTTTTAATTTTTTTGATTAATTCGAACAAATTCGAAATGATATAGAATATTTGGCATGAATGGCTTCAAATATCAGGAAAAACAAGTTTTTCGCATTTATATTTCAATCCAATTGAAATTGAATATTATGAATAACTCTCCAGACAGTTAACATAAGATATCCGATTTTCATGCAAAAAAAAAACGGTTGTATAACTTTCCAGAGAAATATAGATCATATGAATATTATGAATTAGGCTTAACTGATACCACTGTTGGGATTCGTAGATGCTTAAAGCGAAATTTCAGGAAACACTTCCCTAACATCTATCTCAAGATCATAAACATAATCAGACATATGAATCATACAAAAGGATTAGTCTATATTACCTTTGTAGCGTGAAATCCACAAGAATTAACGTAGTGAGATAATCTGTAGAGCCTCAAACGTTGCTCCTCTATTTGGTCTACCAGAATCAATTGAATACCAACGTTTGCTAGAACAGAAGAGTATTGTATCTCTTGCTTTTACTGGTTCTTTTTTTTCAATGTTTTTGCAATGAGAATGATAGACAGGGGGAGTTTAAATAAAATTGTTTTATGCTCCCCCATCATCCCACGTTTTCATTACCAAAACCTAGGTCAAAAAAAAAACTGATTCTTTTGTTAACCTATTGAATCACAAACCCATACTCCTAATGGGCCTGAGTCATTTATCGTTCAATTGATTCTTTTGTAAGATCTTATAGGATTAATTATATTAGTCGTGGTCAAATTATTGTTGACCCACCAATTATATATATTCTCTAGCAAGTAAATACAATTACTAATAATAATTAACTTTATTATCTTGATAAATATCCTATATATTTATATTTAGTAATTGTCGGAAATGTCTACGGACATATTCCTTCATTAACCATGTCTACCAAATATTTATTCTCTACCAAATATCTTGATAAATACAATTACTAATATGTTTCTTAAAATTCCGCTTAATGCATCTGAATTCCTTCATTAACCATGTCTACCAAGTTTCATGAATACATTATCACATGTATAGACATCACTTTGTGGCTCACGAAGATATTTTATGAGTATAAAGAGGTTTCGATAATCGTTGATAGAGTTTTCAATTGTTTTTTATATTTTGTACCAAGCCTCGGTGGAGGCTCTCTTGGCTAGAGTATTGAAGATAGCTCCTGGGCTGTGCTGTTGTTAGTTTCAGGCGAGATTACTAAAAACTCGATCAAAACTACACTGTTGAAAAAGTGTGGAAGCTTCTGCGTCAAATTTCGGTGAAAGCTTTATGCAAATTCGGTCGACACTACACTAACCGTTTCTTGTGGGCTGCTCTTCGAATCCCACGATTTATATAGTTTAATTATTAAGTCAGTGGAGGTTAGGATATTCTTAAATGAAGTTAGGCAGTTTTATTTTTGTTTTTAATTAGTTTAGTAGAGTGGAGGTTACCATATTTTTTATGCATTTAAGCATTTTCGATAGATTTGTATTAGGTTAGCATTTTTATTTCAGAAGTTAGGCGCAGGATTGAAATGTTTGCCAAAATCGTTACGATGTTAAGAACAATAAAAACAACAATGAACAAAACAATGTTTGATAATGTAAACTAAGCAAAAGAGAAACAAAGATTTAAAGAGGTTCACCCAATGATTGCTACGTCCTCCGTGGTGTGTAGTTTTTGTTTATATTATATCAAGAATGTATAAACAACACTTACAAATGAAGAATTACAATTGAGTAAGAGATAAAAACAAAAGGCTATGTGTTTGGCTGCTTACTTGAATACAACATTAATATAGAGTAATGAATAATATGAAATAACTCCAAAAACTTGAAAGGTCGAAAATCAGCATCCCATGCACATCAGAGAAACCGCTCGACTGGAATAGAGAGCTCGCTCGGTCGAGCGAGCAGCAGATACCTTCTGGATACATTCTGTCTGACCGCTCGACCAACCAATAAGACTCGCTCGGTCAAGCGGGTAGGTCGAGCGACCATTATGATTCCTATGTCAGAATTCTAATCGAACAAACATATATCAAGTTCTTTCTACTTCTTCATTAATCTTCATTAACACCAATAATTCCCATGAATACACTCCCACATAATTACACCCTTTTGGTTTCCACAACTCAAGAGTCACACACATGAATACACACTTCAATTGTGCACTCAAGTCACACATGTGATACCATTCATAACAATCTCCACCTTGACTTGAGTTCACCCAAGTCAAAACATTCAACAATCCACTTCAAAAACAAAAGAAAAAAACTTACACACCTCAAATGCCCCAAAAGGCATTATCTCAAGCAAGGAGCTAAATCAACCAAGTCAACACATAATTCAAACTTGGTTGTAGGTAATGACTTTGTCATCATGTCGGCCGGATTTTTCGTAGTGTCAATCTTTTTCAATAACACCCTTTTGTGCTCAACTTCATCCCGGATGAAATTATACTTAATATCAATGTGTTTGGACCTTCTATGAAACGTATTTTGATTCTTAGCCAAGTGAATTGCACTTTGACTATCATAATGCACATTTACCTCACACACCTTATTGCACATTTCACCAACAAGACCTTTAAGCCATTTTGCCTCCTTGAATGACTCGGCAACGACTATGTACTCCGTTTCGGTTGTTAAGAGAGCAACCACATATTGCAAAGATGATTACCAACTTATCGCCGAACCACCCAAAGTAAAGACGAACCCACTTATGGACTTTCTATTAACTTGATCACCACCATAGTCCGAGTCACAAAACCCAGTTAGCTCGCTTGAATTCTTCCCATACATAAGACAAACATTAGAAGTATCTTTCAAATACCTCAATAACCATTTTAGTGCCTCCCAATGTCCCTTCCCCGGATCCGACATATATCTACTTACTAAACTCACCGCATGAGCTATGTCGGGTCTAGAACATACCATGGCATACATAACACTACCAACGGCACTAGTGTATGAGATTCTTACCATTTTCTCTTCTTCCTCCTTCGTTTGTGGACACAATTTCTTGGACAATTTGAAATGAGAAGCAAGAGGAGTAGGTCCATTATGAATTCTTGTGTAGTAGTGGGAATTCCCGAAGTCTTAGTCTTTTATGATCTTGAATTTTAATCCTTTTTAGTCGTAGTTGTTCTCGCTTATCACCTATCTTTTGTTACAAATCGTGGTTTAATAGAGTTTGATAAACCCATAATTATTCTTGCTTCCTCGTATTCGACCCGTTAGCGAACTACTATGTACACTGTGCGCTTGCGGTAAAATTAAATCACCTATCATCTATATATTCTTGAGACCATTAATATAACTGTTGTACGACAGCGGAAGCAAAGATCGAAAACAATATCGGAAATAAAGATTCAAACAAACAATAAAGAAATCCACCGGCACTGAGAATAAACTTTTCACTATAAACCGGGAAATTACAAGATGAACAAGAAACCACAACAATGGCTCTCCAAGCTTTTTCTCTCTTAGTTTTCCTCACTTTGTGTTACATGCATCCCTAATACTAAGACAATGGGGCCTTTATATAGTATACCTCATAAAACAAAGAAATTAGGTTAACAATTACAAAGAAACCGGCGAAAAAACTAAATAACCGTCAAAAGAACGTGGAAAAACTAAATCCCGCACAAAATGCACTGCTCCGCGTCCCGCATAGAACTCTGCGACATGCGCTCAGCATTATACCCAAGACAGAAGCTTCTCCGCGCTTCGCGTAATACTCAGCACCCTGCGCATATCTCCGCACCCCGCACGCTAAAATTTTTGACCCACACTTGATTCATCTTCTTCATGATCTTGGACTGGGTTCGTAACAATCAAGACTTATCTTGATTGATTTGTTGATCTAATTTGTCTCTATCATTCCCCCTCAAGTTGGACGACTAAGAGGGAAAGTCCAATCTTGAAGAATCATCAGTACCAATGACGAACATGAGCATAGTTGGAGGAGAAAGTTTGTCATCGCATGGACTCTTATGGAGGGTCTAGTGGTAAGTGGTTGGTGGCTTAGTGATAAGGAGCGGAGTTGCTACAAATAATGGAGGAGTTGAAAGTTGAAGGTTACATTGGAGTGTTTGAAAGTTTTATTCAAAATTTTAAAAAAATATATATAATGAGGAATAAGTTTATTAATCTCGTGTTGTTATGAAGAAAGTTAATGACTTCTATTTTTGTTTGGTTTCTTTATAATCTTTCAACTTGAGCATTGAGGGTTTCATATGATAAAGTTTAAATCGATCAGAATGAAAAATAAGAGGAGTTTAAGGAAAAAGGTACTAAATGTGATTTTAGTATTTTAGGAATGGTTGTTTTAAAAGCATAATTTATACTACCTCCATCAAGAAGGGAGATCGAGTTATTGAATAATCAATTTAGGTTTGATGACAACGATTTGATGATGTAGCCATGGAGTTTAGTGGAAGTCTCCCACCATTATGAGAAGCATGGAAAAAATCATAAGCTCTTGATACCACGCAGAGAGTTTATGAGAGTTTAGAAAAGTGTTGAAAATTATTGTTGATATTAATTATGAAGATTACATGTAACAAATTATATAGAATAAAAGAGATACTAATAATAAAGATTACATGTATTAAAATTTTCTTTGAATAATTGCATTATAATATCTATATATTCTCAAGGCAATCAATATATTAATCAAGATTTATCTTGATTGATTTGTTAATCTTATTTGTCTTTGTCACTTTTTCCTCTAAAATTAAAATAGCTAAAGTAACCTACAATTATAGATTATTTGAAAAAAAAAATTGAAAAAAAAAAAAAAAATCCAGCCCACTTCCCTTCCTTCCTGTAACCACCACTCCTCCCCTTTCCTTCTGACACCAACTCCCTTCCCACTGCCACGAATGTCCTTGTCAATGACCACCGTAGTCATTCCCCATCATTTCATCTAACCTCCATAACCCTTTAATGGTTTCATCTTTATTTTCTCTATCCTCTTCATTTTTAAACTATAACAACACCACTTTATCTTACCTACACAACCCTTTAATGAATTCTACTAACCTTTTTCTTTAATGGCCATGGTGGGGAATTGACTCGACTTTATGGGAAATTATGTGGGGGTTGTTAAATGACCTATTTGACATGTTTTAGGTAATTTTTTTATTATTTCTTTTCTTTTATATCTTAAATGACCAATTTAACAGGTTTTAGGTATTTTTGAATGTTAGTGGAAAACACTAGATTTAGTTGATATTATTCGTGATTAATTAAAAGTTCTGATTATTGCAGGAAAATCAACGAAAAATTGGATTATTGTGGGCAATTTTTTTTAAATTATATACTTCCTCCGTTCTTTTTTGATCTTCCACATCACTATAACGGGTAGTTTCAAAAGTTCTTCCACTTTAGAATACTTTCTATTTTTAGAAAGTTTTTATCCCACTTTTACCCCTTAAAACCCCCCCTTTTCTTTTAATGTACCTCTTTTCTTTTATTTATAATTATTTTCTCTCTCATACTTTCAATACAATCATTATTTCACACTACTATTTAATTAAAATAATACCCACTACAACCTTATACTTCCGATACAATTATTACTTCACACTACTATTTGATTAAAATATAATACCCACTACAACCCAAAGATTCTATCTTCCTTAATATATGTGAAAAACCTAAAGTGGAAGATCAAAAAAGAGCGGAGGGAGTATTAAAAAACTTTGAAATTTGAGGCTTTTTAAAATTCTAGGGGTGAAGTTTGTTTCTTATGAGTTATAGTTAGATGTGTACATAATAATTCTACTCAATCAGATATATTTGATTTCCAAAATTGGATAATTCAAAATGGATATTGTTTTTAAACCATGTAGAGAATCTGAAATCCAAATCAAAATTTTGTGAAACATAATATCAAGTCTTGATTTTTATTTAGATTTAAAAGAAAAAACTTTAAAAGGTAAAATTTTTGAAGTAAATTTTATAAGGTTATCGTTTAATGTTAATTAATTTAGGGTTTTAAATATCCAATTTTATTGGGAGTATTTAGTGTAAGAGTTTATTAGAACATTGTATGGTAAAACAACTCATACAAACAACTTATTGGGACCAACAAGCTCATCTTAAACCTCCTAAAGTAAGCAGCGCGTTCCATCAATAGTAGCTGGTTCCTCAATCATAAACAATGCCGCCATTTTCACTATCCTAAGTTCATTATCTTCATCATCTTGTCTCATCATCTCAACTTCACAAGCCACATAACAATAATAATTATGACACCGTAACTCCAACCATCAACAAATAACTGATGTAGGCCACCCCGCAGCACACACTAAACACTCAAAATTAAACCCTAAATAAACCAGAAATGAAGGCTAGAACAGAGAAAGAAAGAATAGCTGATGGTGTTAGTATTGTGGTTTAGTGGTGGGGGTAGTTGCGATTTACGAGTGGAGAGGGGAATTGGGGATGGGGTTTGTATAATGGAGGGGATTACAAGAAGGAAAGGAATACGTACAAAGAAAATGACAATTACTGCAAAAGTGACGAACAAATATAATTATCAATAAATTTATCAATGTTCTTATTTATCTTTTTATATTTATTAGCTTTCAGCTATTAGCTAAAATTTACCAAACGCTCTAAAATAATTAGATAATAAAATCAGCTAATCAAACCAGTTAATAAAATTTACTAGTCAAATCACTTGTTCCAATCAGTTATCAACTACCAGCTATTAGTTGTTTGCTGAACACTCCACTACCAAAATGGCTGGTTTTTCAAACCAAAAAAAACTGATGAAATAAAAATTTAATTATTTTAGGCTTAAAGGTTTTGAATTTGCAAACAAACATTTAAATATGGTGATAGAAAAAATAATATTCCATATCCGATATCCAATCTAGGGTAAATCAAATATGCAAACAAGCTTTACACGGTCTTTTCCGACATGAATCCTAATAGATCTCCAAAGCCTTATTGCTTGTTCTGACAGTTTTTCAGATAAATGAACATCATGGTTGCTTTTGCAGGTTCCCTAGTTTAAATATCCTATCAAAATATAAGTATTCATACACTAATATTTTTGACACACAAATATAATAGATGTTTTTAACTTCGTTTTTAATGGTGCTAACAGATTTTTCACGAAAACATACACCATGATCATTCTTATACGACACCTAGTTTATAATTCAATTGAATGAGTATTCATACGTAGAATTTACCGACACGTAAATCAAAATATTTTAACATTGTTTTTATCGGCTAACGGCTTATCTCAACATGTTGTTTTTACCTATTGTAAGGTTAAACGACTTCTTTAGAAAAAAAAAAAAAAAAAAGCAATTTGAATATGTTAAATCTAAAATGTTAACATAATTTTAATATTAAAATTAATTGGCTATAATGCCTACGGTTTTTGATTGAGTAATCCAAAGGTATAATACAAAGGTAAAAATTCTAAAATGGTTGAAAAATCAATCACATCAAAATTAATGATCAATTCAATTCACCTGAACTCTATTCAGTTCAATTTGCAAGCAAGAGATTATGCACGTACAAGTGTACAAGAACCACCTTGATTGCAATTTGCAGGTAAAAAATTTCTTTGCCTCTTGTTCTCAATCATCAATGTGGATGATAATTGAATATGTCCATCAAGTTTAAAAATTTTAAGACAAAAGAATAGACGTAAGAAAATCTTTAAATCTGAGATTTTAGGAAGAATTAACTAACAAGTACGAATGTAGGATCAAAAAATAAATTCAATTAAGTTTGCAGATATTTTGCAGAAAGATATAACGGATAATTTTCTAAAAGCTCTGATTTTTATTTTCTTGTGATGTTCATGAAATATTGATTCAGAAGACGGTGGAATTATGCAGTCTTCATCTTACATGATCAATGGACTTGAGATCAGAATGTAGTTTTGTTGCGTCTATTGGATCTTAAGCCAATTACATCACCAATGTGCCCACAATATATCCTTAAAGAATATTAAACAATATTATATCATCTTGCGTACAAGATTTTACAACACGTTGGCCTAAAAAGACACTTTTGAAAGAAAACTACATGACTTACAAAACCAATAAGAAAGCGAATATCAACATTGTGTGAGCGTACTGTTTGATATGATGCCAGTCCTCCGGTTGTTACCGATTGAAAAAAACTCCAACAAGTAACAATACTTTTGTTCTCAACAATGGAGAACCTTTAAACCTATCAGCAATCATGTCCAGATCTTCAGACATTGACAAATCTTTGGCAATGCATGACAAGATTCTCACGCCACCAATCATCCTACCTTGACTTTATTAACCCGACATAGTTTCAAAATTTATTCACATAAGGATGGCGATCTTTAAGGATTGGGAACAAATACTTCCTCCTATTCATAGAGAATGAGACATTTGGATTTTGCACCAAAAACAAAGAAGGGTGGCGGATCATTTAAAAATGGGATGAAAACTCTCTTTTTCTATAAAGGGTATTGATATTTATGTGTTATTGTGTTGTTGTAATAAGGGTAAAAGAGTAAAAAAAAATGACAAAAATAAAAATGGGACATTTTCAGTAAATTGGCCCAATAAAAAAATGTCTCATTCTCTATGAATAGGAGGGAGTATTATTTTCGATAAAATTTACTCTATTCAAATGCAGAACCTAGCATGTCTTTATGAGTTGAGATTAAACTTTACATTTAGTCAAGAAAAATCCTTAGAACAAAAGAATAAACACTCCTAAATCTAAGCTAAGCAAAAGCTTATGAAATCAAGACAATGAGAAAATATCGAAATCAAAAATAAAATTTCAAAACAAATAAAAAATGAAAAAAAATCACTTCTACAAACTAAGCTAAAGAAAGAAAATGAAAGAATAATCACTTATTGTTACTTAGGAAATGGCGGTGAAAAATGATCGAACATGGAGAAGAAAAGTAAAAACGATGAGAATGACGGAGAATTGTTTAAGTGTGTAAGCTTTTACATCAAGTGTATTAGCTTCTCTTTTAACATCCTTGCATATACCAATTCAGTTATGGTTGTGATTTTCGGCATCTTCATAAGAATCAACTCCATTTTCTATTGGTTTTGATTTTTGGCAACTTCATAAGATTTTACGATATAATTATCTACTATTAAAAATGTATTTCTCTCCTCATAAACAAAAATTCGTATTCATGTAAGAGATTACAAAATTCCTATAATACTATATATAATCAATTACAAGAAACAAAGGAACATATTGTTGTTTTGCGCTTTAGATTCTGTCATAAGAAGATTTTGATAGTTTAAAATGTACTCACTTATATAAACAATGTCTACAACTTAGTGAAACGCGTAGAAAATGGTCAAAGTTTCTGACGTAGACTTATAAATGGCGGTGGTTTCAACTGTAATCTTCCCTATACAATGTTTAGAGTATCTGCTTGCATAATTTGCACCTATTCAAGAGTTGATTAATTTCAGCACACCTAACATTTAGGAAAATGGGAAAATAAAAAAGGGTTTCAAAAATATACTATTAATTAACCCCATAACCATGTAAGAACTATCCTCTCAAAAAACTCATTAGAAAAAAATCAAAAAAAAAATAGTAATGATGACTTATGAACAAATTCAAGGTGAAATTGATTGTATATGAGAATAAAATCTGAGCAATAAATCGAAAAAAAGAGAAGTGAGGAATTGGATAGGATAAATTCAGAATGAGGAAATTGATTTAGCAAAGTTAAATTATAGTTTATCTAACTACGAAAACTCTCAAAATCAATTTCTATCTCATATTCGCATAAACAAGAGTCATTTATAAAAATATATACTCCAAGTAACAAACTTGAATTCATAAAACAACTTACAATTCAAATCCAATATAAACCTCATAGCAACATCACAACTACATTGATGAAATTTTACAATAACAAAAGAGTACTGTTTAAAACGAAAAAATTTGGTTATAAAGTGACAAATAATAGTTATGTCATTGAAACTTTTTAAGTATAAGAAATACGAGAAAATTTGAGATTTACAGAGTACAAGACAACCTCTTGTTCTATCAAATAAAGATAGCGGCGAAAATCAACCCTAATATCCGAATAACGTACAAATTCAGCCTTAATCAATCAATTTTAAGCAATCATTAATAAATTCGAAGATAAAAAAATACACGAATCAAAATTGAAAGTACAATGCAAACCCCAAAAACTCCAATAACAATTATTATGTTTATAATATCACTTGTAGTGAAAAAAATAAGAACAAGCGTAAATGTGAGGGCAAAACCTTGATGAATACTTCACTAATGACAAAGAGTGTACTGCACTGTTGCACTAACAAAAACTATAAATTGAGGAGGATTCAATGACATGTCTTTAGCAACAAATCAATCAATAAGATGAATAAAGAAACTAAAACCCAAACATCACCTCTTTTCTTCCTCTCATTCATATTGAAATCGGAAAATCAGCTCAAATATATATATATATATATATATATATATATATATATATATATATATATATATATATATATATATATATATATATATATATATATATATATATATATATATATATATATATATTATATGAATGAATTGATTATATTATGAATCAAGGTTGAAGTATGAATGAAAGTGAAGGTTGTGCGCTATTTTTAGGTGGTGTTTTACTACATGACAACTTTTAATTGTGTTGAATATGGAAGTGTTGTAAGGCATTTTAATTTTCATTGTCATTGTTGAAGTAAAAAGAAAATTGTTGCTATTATTATTGCAAATTATTGGAGGAAATATTTCTTTTCTTGCTAACTGTGTCATTATGAGTAATCTTGTATTGTAGTAAATTATATTACAACTTGAGGTTATGGCTAACATCAACATCATTATAAGTTTCTAATATTAATGTTGTTGTACAGGTGTTAATAGTTTCTGACATTACTTGTTGATGTGGTTTTATAACTTGAGTGTCATTCGTTTAAAGAAATGGTCATAAAGTACACTTTGTTGTTGTGAAAGCCTACTTGACTGCTAGTTTAGTGAATGACAAAGCTTATTTGATTGTTAAGTTAATGTCATAACCTATGAACAAATATATATTGAGTAATGTGAATTAGTTTAGTGTGCGTTAGAATAATTGAAAGTTACTTTGAATGGGTGAATGATAGCTTGTTTTAGCATCTAGATGCTTTTAAATGGAGACAAATAGGCTTATTAGTTCTACTTAAAAATTGTATAGGTTTCCTATTCATAAGAGGAAGGTATAACTTTAGTTGGGTGATTATTGTGATTTTTGTCGTGCAATGACGCTTATAGGTACGTGCACGCAGTAATTAACTATTATGTGCATTGTTTCAAGTATTATCAACATTTTATGATTATATGAATTTTATTAGAATTATAGAGTGCAAAAAGTAAAACACACCATCGAAAGTTTCTGATAGTGGTAGAGGCAAGTGAAATGAAAGTATTAGTAGAATATGAGAACACATTCCCGAGTAGTAGAGAATGAATTTTGTTTGTGTGTGGGGTCGAAATGATTCCCCTCTTGCTAAGCCTTGATTATGATTAGTTAGCGTGACTCAAATGGATTTTTGTGCAGTTATTTAGTAGTCTCCTAGGTGAAATCTGACGGGATCACTGTATGAGGGGTATGAGCATACTTTCACCATTAGGTGCCGGATGGCCGATACCGCCCCTTGACCGAGGTGCTACCATGAGGTCATTGCAAACCCCAACATGGTGGCCTCTTCACTGGATTTGTACCCTAGTGTGTTAATTTCCCAAAGGAAGGATCTGAGAGGATCACCTGGAGGGCGTATGAGCTCATATTTTGTCATGGTTGCCAGATGCCCAATAACTCCCATGGCCTTGTCATGATTTCCATAATGTAAATAAAAGATACACTACTCTTGTATATACTTCAAGGGATTTGAAGCCCTAAAGGCAAAATTCATGTCCTTATTGGAGTACAGATTCTAAGTCATTTTATTTGAAAAAGAGTAGATAAATGTGTTGGTTTGATTGTCATCGAATGTTGTTGCCTGACCATCATCTGTTTAGGAGAGTAGAGTTAATTTCATACCTGGTGTTTAGGAGGAGGGACATGCCCCACGTACTCACACTGGCGTTGAGTTAGTTGAGGACCTAAAAATGTATGTTGTGAAGAGGGTGTAAGAGAATTGTGCATGCAACGAACAATATGGTCCTTACACGGGCAGGTAGAAAAAGAGAAGCATATTCTGAAATTTGCCATACTGGATAATTAGCATGATAAGAAATTATCTTGATGTTATGCATATTGAAAAAGAATTTTTAGATAACACTTTCAACACGGTGATGCGTGTGGAAAAGGGAACAAAGGATCATTTTTGCAGTTCGTTGTGACTTACGCAACCTTAATATGAGAAGAAGCCTCCACCCTAGAGGCAATGCAATTTTGATCGCTACGTACACCCTGGATGATAGACGGGTTTATTGTCTACTTGAATCGATCAAGAGTTTGTGATTTCCAGATGGTTACGTTTCCAATTTAGCTAGGAGTATTGATATGGGCAAACACTCAATCTTCCAAGCGAGAAGCCACGATACTTAATCTTCCGAACGAAGAGCCATGATGGCCCAGTTTTCTTGCAACGCCTCATACCTGTTACTTTTCGAGAACTGCTATCTTTGCCGATTTGGGAGGCTCTAAGTGAGTAAGTTTATTCTTCTAATTATTGACTTCCCCAAAACTAAAAAGGGCAACGATGAGTATATTGGAAGAGGAAATACCAATAATACTATGCAAATGGAGAAGATTCCCCACCCCCCTTTCCTTCTTCGACTATATGGAGCACTTGCCTATCCACTTACCTTACGAGGCAACGATAACTGGAACAGTCCAATATAGGTGAATGTACCCATTTGAAAGGTACATGCATAAATTATAATTTAGTTTTTCATTCGTTATTATCGCTACATTTTGACTCATTTGAATATGTTAATGTGCAGGTATCTAAGAAATTTGAAGATCAATGTGAAGAATAAGGCGCATGTTGAAGCATCAATTTGCATTGCATATCTCACTGAAGAGGCTTCACATCTAGGGACAAACCTATGCATGATGATGGAGGTTATAATAATGAAAGATTATGATTTCTTTCAATCCTTACGCACCTGATTAGATCCCATGGAAAGGAGAAAAAGATATTGTTGACTTAGGGTGATCCAAAGTTGTTAAAATCGGGAATCTACTTGAAATCGTTTAGACCTGCAGAATCAAATAGTAAGAATCGAATTGTAGAATTGTAAGATTCTACTATAAACTTAATTTTGCTATCTAGTCATACTAATTCACCTTAAAAGTTTTAGTTTATTAATTGAAGTTTCATTCACTTTATTTTTAAGAATGAGATAGAAATATATTTAATAATTAGCTTAAATCTTCATAACGATGAAGAAATTTATTTTTTAAAAACTATGATGATGAATCGTTAAATTGTAAAAAAAATTAATGAAAGATGATACATAAGAAAAATATTTTTAAAATAAGAAAAAATTTGTACAATCGAATCGTTAAATCGTAGGATCGTAGAATCGTGTTATGATTCTACTTGTACAAATTTTATTTTAATTAGAATCATAAGATTCTACCAATTTATGATTCTACTTACGATTCGAATCGCTTGCTTATTTTTGGATCGTAAAATTGTAGAATCGTAGATCAGAATCGTGATTTTAATAACCATGGGGTGATCTTAAAATTGGACATCATTATGTTCTAGTGAATTGTCTCGAGGTTGACTCCTATCTAAGACAATTCACTACTAGGCTACGCACGAAATATCCAAAATTTTCAGAGGAACAACTCAATGCTATAGTCGAAGAGGACTTTCTAAAATATTTTCGTTTTTTGGTAATTTTAACTTATTTATAAAGGATATATGTGTGCTATATTTATCAATCATTAACTTAATTATAAATTTATTAATCATCTTTGTTTTACTAGATAGCAAAGGTCGTCTTTAAAACTATCCAAATAATTATATATTGAAGGATGTGGCAGAAGGACTTTTGAGATATGCTCAAAGTTATAACATTTGTTACGTGAATGACTATAAATTCCACACTAATAAGCATTCCACGAGAAAAGCAACAAAAAACAGCAAAGTGTGTGTGAATGCCGGGGAGGACAGTCTAGATGGAGATATTTTTATGGTCGCCTTGAAGAGATAATAGAGCTTGAATATCAAGAGAGTGACCATGTTCAAATGCCAATGGTTTGATCCAACATGTTCAGGACGTGGAGTTGGTACACTTGTTCATTAACATACCAAATAGTTGATGTCCATATTAGTCGTTGTTAGGGAAAGTATGACCCCTTTGTCCTCGCTAGTCAAGATTCTCAAGTCTATTACATGCTGTATCCTAGTTTGGGACAAGATTTACGAAATTGGCGAACTGTCTACAAAGTCAAACCAAAGAAATATCAAGTTGGTATCGCGTCTGGAAATGACATTGAGGATAGTGCGTTTTAAGATGAGGAACACACACAGGTCCATTTTTCAGTTAATGATGTCAACTTGACACCGGAGTCACTTTGTGATCCTTCAGGACAATTTATTCAGTGCCATATTGATGAAATAGAACTAGATCCAACAACTAAACCAGAAGAAGAACCTGTTGATGTAAATCTCGTATTGTCGGGTAATGAGGAAAATGACGATATTGATTATTATAGTGATTCTGATGAAAGAAATTAAATTTATAGTATATTTTGTATTTGTATTCTTTGAATTGAAATATCGTATTTAGATTTAAATTTAATACAAGTATTTAATTATTTTCCTCAATTCCTATTTTTTAAATTTAATATTTTATAATATTATAATATAAGTATTGAATTTCATATTTTATAACTAAAATTTTAATTTTAATAATAGAAAATGATAATTAAGAATCCGAAAATTAAAATAAAAAACTAAGTAAATTTTTCAAAATCAATTCAATGCAATTCAAAAAGAAGTAAATTTTTCAAAATTTTAAAATACGCGGAATAAAAGATGGCAACGAGATGGAGACGGGCATATTCTTAGCCAAAAAAGATGTCGACGGGATGAAGACGAGCATATCCTGTAGCCAAACTTATCGCGATAGGATGGTGACAGATGCAACCTGTCGCCACCTACTATTACAGTTTCCAAAAATTAAATGTCATTAATTGCCTTATCAGTTTTTCACTTTTATAGTTTTCGACATTTATATTCTATTTTTACTTTCATTTTCTTCTTTATTTTTTCACTTTCACTTTCATCCTCATTTTTTCACTTTCATTTTATTTTCGGTTACTCTTCAATCTCTAGCACTAATTATCAACTTTCAACCTTCTTCAACCGTAAATCTTTAACCATCAACCTTCAACCTTCAACATTAATCAACTGACATTATCCATTTTCGGTTAGTTTTCTAACATTTTTTAGTTTTTTTTTTATAGTTCAAATGTTGGTGTTATTTGATAATAGTTTATATGTAGTAAATTGTATGTTGTTGTTGGTAAATTTCATTTTATGCGTTATGTTTTTTTTTTCATTTTTTATGTGGTTATTTTTCTATTAATTTTTTTGTTAATTTTGATTATTTTTTCGATTTTTATGATGTATGTCGTATGTTTCTTTTAGTTTGTATGTTGTATGATGTAGTTTTTTTTTTCTTTTCGATTTTTTAAATTTCGGATGTTCGATTGTTGTATATTGATCTTTGGTTAATTTTTGAATTTTTTTGTTTGTTTGTTGGTAATTAGCTATCAGTTTTATATTTAATTGTAAAATAATGAATTTTAGTTAGTTTTAGATTTTTAATTTCATATTGTTTTATTTTGTTTTCTAGAATAATAATGTCAAACCCTAACCAAAACAATAATCAAAATGATAATGATAATGATTCAAATTCAAAATATTTATATTATTTTTTAAAATTTTCAAGATTATAATTATCCCCAACCACAAAGCAACTTTCAGAATTTTAATCAAGATCCCCAAAAGTTTTTAAATCATCCCCAACAACCACTAAATTTTAACCCTTTTTTAAAATCAAAGTCAAATTAATTTTCAACATTTGAGTCAACCACACACCTAATTTTAATTATAGTCTTTATTTCAAAATCAACAAAACTCTTACATCCAAACTCAACTATCTATGAATTTTTCAAGCTATCGAAACAAAATTAAGGAAACTACAACCAAATCACAACCCCAACCATAAGAGGATGCTGATGATAATGACGATAGTAGAATGGATGAACAGTCATAGCCATAACTACAACCACAGCCAAATACACAATCGCAGTCATAGTGGGATAATCCTTCTGATCCAAGACCATTACTTCCATTGCTCCCATTAAAAAAGAGCGTAAATTATATTTAAAATAAAATATTTATTATATTTTCTTATATAAATATATACTAATAATTTATTTTTTTTAGTTTTAATCCGTCTAAAGAGATGAATCCAAAATAGGGAATCTCAATCAATATTGCAAAAAATTTTCAACTTTCCCTAGACCCTCATGGCACCACTTGGAGTAAAATAAGTGATGCTATTAAAGAATTGTATTGGAATGAATTCAAGGTATATATCTATATTTTAATTATTATTTGATTTGTTTAATGTGTTTTTGAGTTGAATTTACTATTTTTGCAGAAATATCTACAGATGGGACCCTGACATCGACGTCGACGTCAAACGTGCCTGGAACACCTACTGCTCCCAAAGATATCACGATAAAATGAATGAGTTGCACTCTATATACAAAAAATTTAAAAAGTAGCAAAAGAAAGAGAGACAAGAAAGAGAAAAGCAGGAGGACCAGGAGAAGCAAGGGGAACCAGATGCAGAGGAGTTCACTCCCAACATGCCCTCAAATGTCTAGGGTACATGAAAAAATGCTTTTGAATCTCAAGACTTTAAAACCTTAAGCGATTAAGCAAAGGTTAACATACGTCGAGATGAGCCTGAATGTTAATATGTAATATTTTTTATTATTGGGCTAAGGAGGCTGGGGATGTAGAGTTAACGCAACATAGCATGTTGGTTCGCTCTAAGGGAGTACGAGGGGATGGTGGTGAGCGGTTGCTTACCGCGGTTATCGACAAACAATTTGATGTAAGTTACAATTTCACCATAATATTATTGATGATTAATATATTACTATTAACATTTCTCATTTTTGTTTAGGTAGAAAATGTATGACGAACTTAATGATGAGGTTCTCAAAAAGGTTAAGACCCCAGGTCTCAATAAAAATTACCTAAAGGCGGTTGACATAGTTGCCAAAACGAAAAAGACATCGTCTAATGTTTATAGTTTAGAGTCTGCCGATGAGGTTTTCATTCCTGAACGCTCTTTTCCGCTCTCCCAAAGCGATCTAAGGAGAGAACTTGAGGAGAAAACTTGATAAGATCCATTCCGACACTAAAATGAGTTTAGACATACACAAATGTATAAATGACCGATAACAACTCAAGTGCTAATGAGTTGCGAGATATGTGAAATCAATTAACTTCAATGCAAGAGGCCATTAGACGAGTAGAATCTCAACTTGCTGGAGATTCTAGTCGTGTGGGTGAAGCGAGTAGTTCGGGGATTGATGGTGGAAGTCCCGGTGCATCTAGTGGTTCCCATGGATCTTGTAACACACATGCTCAAGGCGACTCGAGTGAGTCTCGTATGCGGCGAGGTAGTAGAAGTGGTAGTGGTAATAAGTGATTTAGGTTGTTGTATATTTTATTCAAAAATAATTTCTATGTAAATTTAGTATTTAAACCTTTTGTATTATATTTATTACTATTTTCTATATTAATATAATTAGTTTGTTGTTTTTATATTTTTTGTCGTATTTATTTTAGTTTTTTATTTTAGTTTATGTATTTAATATATTTATTGTTATTTTAATTAAAATAAAAAATAAATTATAAATTATAAAATCTTAATTCTTATTAATTAATATTAAAATACTAAAAGTAAATTAATTATTAATATTAAAATAATATTAATAATAAAATATTAATATTGGAATGTAAAACGAAGGTCAAAATATGATATGGCGACCAAATTAGCATCCGACGTAATAAATGGAGACAGAATGGCGACGAAAATTGCTAATGGCGACACGAAATATGGCGACGGGTCCATTCCGTCTCCAGCCCGTCGCCATATGTGTGATCGCGACAAGATGCAGTCGGAACGAACTCGTAGCCATCTGATGTTTTGTTATTTATTTTGCATTTTTCTCTCTTTAAATCAGTCCCTATAATTTTTTGTAATCTCATTTATAAATGCATTATTTTTTAAAATTTATTTTATTCAACCACAAATTAATAGTTGTAGATTTCTTAAAACATACAAATTAAATGGGCCAATAGAGCATTATAGGAAACTGATTTCTGGTTAATCAGCAAGTTTTTTTTGGGTTTTTATTACTTTATTTTTGTATATCTTTCATTCAACTATTTGATGATAATATATACATGAGGTCTGAATAACTGCTCCTAGGAATAATTACCATATTGCCTACATAACCGCTATATTAAATAACTACTACTATACTAGATAACCGCTATACGCGTAACTGTAATACATAGTCTAACACTCCCCCTCATGTTGGGTTGTAGGGTCACCAACACCCAACTTGCGTAAGACTTCTTCAAAGAACTGAGTTCTAACTGCTTTCGTAAGAATGTCTGCTAGCTGATCTTTTGATTTTACATGTGGAAGCTTGATTATTTGGGCTTCTAATTTCTCCTTTATGAAATGTATGTCCACTTCTACATGTTTTGTGCGATCATGTTGAACTGGGTTTTCTGAGATGTTGATAGCCGCTTGATTATCACAGTATAACTCACAACTCTGTGTAGGGGTGAATCCCAGTTCGATTAGTAACTTTCTCAGCCACAGGACTTCTGTGATTACCTTTGCTACACCTATGAATTCAGCTTCTACACTGGACATGGCAACCACTTTTTGCTTCTTACTCCTCCACGTGACTAGATTTCCTCCCACTAAAGTAAAGTAGCCTGATGTTGACTTCCTATCATCTCTATCTTCTACCCAATCTACATCTGTATATGCCACAAAATCAAGGTGACCATTTTTCTGATAAAGGACTCCCTTACCAGGGCATCCTTTGAGGTATCTGAGAATCCTATAAACTGCATCCATATGTTGAACCTGAGGTTTGTGCATGAACCGGCTGACTACTCCTACTACATATGCGATATCAGGCCTTGTGTGAGCTAAGTAGATTAATTTTCTTACCATGCATTGATACTGCATCCGATCAGCTAATTTCCCTCCTTCAATCATCTGTAGTCCATGGTTCATCATCATAGGTGTCTCGATGGGCTTGCAGTCCAGCATCCCTGTTTCAGCTAACAGGTCTAAAACATACTTCCTTTGGGATATGAAAATTCCTTTGTTTGATCTAAGAACTTCAATCCCTAGAAAGTACTTCAGCCTACCCAGGTCTTTCATCTCAAATTCTTGAAATGGTTTTCCCTTCAGATTTGCAATTTCGTCTCTATCATCCCCGGTAATGATCATGTCATCGACATAAATTATCAGGCATGTTGTTTTGCCTCCTCTTCGTTTAAGATACAAGGTGTGATCTGAATTGCTTTGCTTGTAGCCAAATTTCTTTATTGCAATGGTAAATCTTCCAAACCACGCTCTAGGGGATTGTTCCAACCAATACAAAGCCTTCCTCAATCTACACCCCTCATTCTCTGAGAATCCTGATGTAAACCCTGGTGGGGCTTCTATGTACACTTCCTTCTGTAGTTCTCCATGCAGAAATGCATTTTTCACATCAAATTGATGAAGGGGCCAGTCTAAGTTTGCTGCAATTCTGAACAGAACTCGAATTGTTTCAAGCTTAGCAACTGGAGATAAGGTTTCTCAGTAATCAACTCCATACGTCTGAGTGTATCCTTTCGCCACCAATCGAGCTTTGTACCTTTCAATCGTGCCATCTGACTTGTACTTGATCATGAATACCCATCTACATCCGACGACTTTCTTTTTATTCGGTAAGATGCATTTTTCCCATGTGCCATTCTTGTTAAGAGCGTTAATCTCTTCCTCCATCGCCTTTCTCCAATGTGCAGACATTAGGGCTTCTTCGACTGTGGTTGGGCTCTTGGTTGTATCTAAAGTTACCTTAAATGCTAAGGCACTTTGTGACAAATTTCCTGATCCGGGCGACTTCTCAATAGGATATCTCGAATGTTGTGCTTCACACTCAGGATCATATCTTCTTGGAGGAACCCCTCGAGTGGAGCGAGGAGGTAACATATATGATTCACCATCAGCACCTTGATTGTCATGAATCCCTGTTTCAACTGTATTTGTGACAACTTCCTCATTCAAATGATCAACAATCACAATATCATTGTTAGTGTCGTCTGGAGCAGTAGCATTATCGAGATTTGTATGACTCACCTGATGGTCAGACAGGATTGGTAGTGGCAGAGAAGTGGACAAAACGTCTTGGTGAGGTAACTCTGTAGCAAAGTCTACTTGGTCTTTTGGGTCTAAGTTGGACAACCGCGGACTAACTAACCATCTGAGATCGTCATTGTGCTTCTCCCCTTGACATTGAAGATGGTGGTAGCAGTATTCATTCTCGATGAACTCGCAATCCATGGTGGTATAGATCTTTCTAGTTAAGGGATCATAACACCGATAACCTTTCTGATTCCTACCGTACCCAATAAGAACACATTTTACCGCTCTTGGTTCAAATTTGTTTCTTACCCTCGCTGGACAGTGAAAAAAGACTATGCACCCAAATACACGAGGATATAGAGTATGTGAGGAAGGTAAAGGGAAATGGGTTTGGAGGGTGGCTAGGGGTGTGTGGTATTGAAGGCTCTTTGTAAGAAGGCTATTGGTAAGGTAGTTGACAGTGGCGATGGCTTCAGGCCAAAGATGAGTTGGAGCATGGGAATCAAGTATAAGAGCACGGGTCATCTCAAGAAGTGTGCGATTTTTCCGTTCTGCAACTCCATTTTGTTGAGGTGTATTAGGACAAGTGGTTTGGTGTATAAGGCCTTTTTGCTTAAAGAATTGTTGCATGTTAGTGTTAATGTATTCTCTACCATTATCTGTTTGAAACATGCGGGGTTGGGTTTGGAATTGGGTACATATCATATTGTAAAATTCAACAAACACATGAAATACTTCCGATTTCTGTTTAAGGATGTAAATCCAACTCATTCGAGTACAATCATCAATAAATGTAACAAAATATGAAAAACCATGTAATCCTACGACGGGGGCAGGACCCCACACATCAGAATGAACCAACATAAAAGGCATATCAGCTCTATTCAAACGAATAGAATACGAGTGTTTATGAATCTTTGCAAGAATACAAGTTTCACACTTAAATTTAGTTTTTAGTCCTACAAAATTAGGAAATGGTTTTTCTAAATACCCTACTGACAGATGTGCCAAACGTCGATGCCACGTCCATAGTTGTCTTTCCTCTGACCCGCGAGCAAGAACTGCTTTTCCTTTTTGAGTCTCCTCTTCCAAGTAGTATAGTCCACCTCTCTCAATACCATGCCCAATAATTTTCCCTGTCTGAGCATCCTGCACAATACAACATCCAGGTTTTATGAGAACAGAGCAGCCAAGATCTCTAGTAAATTGGCTTACTGACAATAATTTATGTGACAAGTCAGGGACAAATAAACAATTTTTTAAAGTAAGATTTTTTGTGAAAGAAATCGTTCCAGCTCCGCTCACTTTAATCCCTTCTCAATTGGCTGTTTTAATGATGTTTTTCATAGGGGTGTCACGAGTCAAAAAATCGTTCGGGTCATACGACATTGTATCCGTGGCACCACAATCAATTATCTAACCCCCGTCAAAATAAGATGAAGTATTAAAAGAGGACAAAAAATTTGAAAAATTGTCGGATGGGAAAAAGGAATCACGTGACCCCCTTTCCCATTTTAGGGATTTCTCTTCTTTAAAAGGTTGAGGACCTCTCTATCCTGCCTCATCCTCTCCCCTTAACCCTACTGTGAAGGCGCCCCCTTCTCTGCTTCTGGTACCTTCTTCTTCTTTGCATTAGAAGTTTGTTATATTCATGGCTTCACCTGGTTTCTCCCCTTCCTCCATGGATGTGGGTCCTTCTGTGCTCCATCCTACTGCTGCCTTTCCCGTCCGATTTTGATCTGGAAATCGAGCCGGTTTCCTTTCCCCTTTTTCTTGGTATCCGGTCACCACTCCGGGTAACCCATGAGTTTGAAGCACTCGTTTCTTGTATGCCTAGTACCACCACAGTAGGTACATTTTAGGTGAGTTTTTTCATCATCCCTCCGGTACGGTTTTCCTTTGGCCGAGAAAATCCCACCGGTGCCCGGTGATTCAAAATCTGATGAGGGGTTTGTCTTCATGATTGCTCGTCTCAGTATTTATCTCCTTATACTTGCATAGGCCTCCTCCACTGTAGGAAGAGGGTCTAAGAGGAGGAGATCTCTTCTATCCTTATCAAATGTTTCATTGATGCCTGCTAAAAACTGGTATAATCTGTTTTGTTGAGTTATTTGATTATAGATGATGATGTCGCATGAATCCTTCATAGGGTTTGGTTGTCTCCGGTCAATTTCTTTCCATAGAACAATTAACCTGCTGTAGTATGTTTCAATGGTGTCTGGCCCTTGTTGGATTTTGTTGGTTTTGATTGTTAAATCGAATATTTGCAGGCCGTCTCTCCCACTACTGTAAAATTTCTCAATCCCTTGCCACAACGTTTTGGCTGTCGGGAAATCATGATACTGATTAACTAGATCAAACTCTATATTCTCCAGAATCCATGAGATAACAATCGAGTCGCTTCTGATCCATTGGTTGTACGCTGGGTCATTTGTGGATGGGGGGTCGTCGATGATGTAATTGAGACGATCTCGTCCACTAATGGCTAAGTGCATCAGCCTGGACCATTTTGTGTAATTTTGGTTTGTTAATTTCTCTGAGATTAGGAGGGTATGTGTGCTGGTTTCGGTGGGTGATTTGTTGGAGTTTAACTGTTTAAACAATTGCAACAACTGTCCCATTGTGACCGGTTGGTCTGGTGCTATGACAGTTCTTGATTCGTCTTCCATTGTTGGATTTTAGGTAGGTTAATCGGTATATGATGAAGCTGCGAAAACGATTCAGAATCGTTGTCGCTCTGATACCATGATTTCTGGTTAATCAGCAAGTTTTTTTTTGGTTTTTATTACTTTATTTTTGTATATCTTTCATTCAACTATTTGGTGATAATATATACATGAGGTCTGAATAACTGCTCCTAGGAATAACTGCTATATTGCCAACATAACCGCTATACTAAATAACTGCTACTATACTAGATAACCGCTATACGCGTAACTGTAATACATAGTCTAACAGAAACTATAGTTTTAATGAAGTGCAAATAAAGATGTTTTCAGCTTAGATAAAGTGGATCAGGGGTAACTGGTAACATATTAATCTCGTCACTTTCGTGTCAGTTTTGGATTAGTGATAAAATTTTAATTCAATCAACTACAAATAGGTATACTTCGTTGCTCCTATTCAATTTACATTATTTTTATTTCGGGTTCTATTTATATTGCATCATTTACTTTTATTATTACTTGTTAGAATTCATGACGACGTATTGAATAAGTCAGTTAAACGCCAATATATAATGTTGGATATTAACTTATATTGTTAAGATAGATTTTACACGTTTATCTAACTATATTTTATGTAGTTTTTAAAGATATTAAGTCTTGACATAAAATATAGTTATTTTAACTAACATATAATATGCGAAGATATATT
>NC_080047.1:31608005-31613005 GCF_026212465.1 Amaranthus tricolor
CAGTCACATAACTATCGCAACCACCACCATTCCCATCCCTTACAGCTCATATCGCCACCACCACTTAAAATCAGGCCAACCCCTAACCCCCCCACTTAAATCAGCCCAACTTCCACCCTTTTGGCAGCCAAATGAACCCGCAACTTCACTGAAATCAGCAGAAATCTCAGGACGTGCAGCATGCATGATAGCATTAGCTTGTTCTTCAAGTTGTTTAACTTCAGAAGAAGTGTCTTTAACATCAGCAAACTTTTCTTTAATGATGAAATCATGTTGATCCATGAAATCTCCAAAGGGGTAAAGTAAATCTTGTGAAGAGTGAACATAAGTGATAGAAATTCAGCCATTATAATTGGGAGTGTAAGATTGAAGTCAAGGAGTGAAGCCTTTTCAATTTCTTCAACAAGAGAAGGGTGAGGAAGAAGGGAGGAGAGAAAAAGTGGAGCAACTGTAATGGCGGCATATTTGAGGAGGAGCAAATGCAATGAAGTTTTTGAAATGAAGAACATATAAAGCATTAGAAGCTCACGTGACTATCACGTGATAGTCAACCGTTAGTTTAGACGGTCAAATGCAAAAAACCGTTATAAGGTAGTCTTTTGCAAAGAAAAGTATTATATAAGGTAGTTTTTTGCAAAAATTTTTATATATGGTACTTTTTTGCAAAATGGGGTATATATTAGGTAGTTTTTTATAATTTTCTATATATATATATATATATATATATATATATATATATATATATATATATATATATTACTCCTTCCGTTTCGTTTTGTTTGTCCATTTTAAGAGAGAGTAATTTAAACTAGTTTTTTGAAATATATATTGAACATAAAATATATTAATGTGGAATCTTGTTAAATTTTTCTTAATGTAAAGTTTTTTAATATATAATTTTTATAATTTCTTATGATGCGTACTTAGAGATATTAAGGCTTAAAATTTGCTTAAAAAATACGTGCAAAATAAAAAATTCAACTGTTTTCCCAATATATTTTGTAAGTCGTTATTTATTACTGCTAATTGACTTTAATTAATGAAATATTTCCTTACATGTACTTATTACATATAGTATTTACTACCCTATTTATTAGTTTCCTTTTCTTATCCTGAAAGTAAATTATAATGATACAATTAATCTGTTATGTGAGCAAAATACAACCAGTGAAATATTCTTATATAGATTTTTGGGTATAAGGAAATAAAAAAAATTAAATAATGATACCAATCTGTTTTGCATGAAAATCAAAAAAATTTAACTGCTTTCTACTATATTTTGTTACACTTTGCTATTTATTACTGTTAAATGCTTCTAATTAGTAAAATATTTCTTTGAATGTATTTATCACGTAAATTATTTATTGCCGTATTTGATAGTTTCCTTTTCTTATTCTGATAAAAAAATTATAATGATGCAATAAATCAGCCATGTAAACAAACTACAACCAATGAAATTATTCTAATTTTTGTCTCCCCTTCTTAGAAACTACCATGTGAATTGAATTTCATCTTTAATAGATTGTGTGATAGAATTTGCTACCGTATTTAATAGTTTGTTTTTCTTATCCTGATAAGAAATTATAATGATGCAATTAATCAACCATGTGAGCAGACCACAACCGATGAAATTATTCCAATTGTCTCCCCTTCTTAGAAACTGCCATGTGGAATGAAACTTCATCTTTAATAGATTGTATGATTTTGTAGAGGTAATAGTGTTAATGAGTTGAGGATTATTCTTCTGGGTTACTTGGTGAGTGTGTAGGTAGTAGCGGCGAGGGTGTTTAGCATTGAGAATAAGAGGGTTTTTATAGCCAAAAAAATTGAGTTTAGATTTCATAAGGGTTGGAGTAACCCAAAAGTGAAGACGTAGATTTTTTTGAGGATTAGACTCTTTAACAACTTGTTTTGTCCTTATTTATTTCTATCTATTATTTTAACATTAACTACTTTATTAGTTTTCTAAAAACAAAAACCTTGAAAATATTATTAAGTGTCAAATCAGGATACTTGAGGAATATGCTAACCCTCCTCTACTGATATGTGGAGATAACTTCTGCTAATGGAATGCTCGAATGTAGATGTTCATAATATACCAAGATATTGAAGTTTGGAAAATTGTCCAAAACATTCCTTAAATGCCTATGAACACTTAAGGAGACATGGAAGTTCTAAAAAGTGAGCAAATTCTCTTAAACTGATAAGAGTTCGTTGCCAAGAATTATCGTGTTATAAAGGTTCTACATTGCGTACTTAGCCCTGATGAATTTAATGGAATCAAATCTTACAAAATGCAAAAGAGATTTGGGATAACTCGTAGTTTCCTAGGAAGGAAAAAGCAAAGTATGGAATAATAAGATCGGTATATATCAACGAAAATATAAAATTTTAAAATGGCTTCTAATGAGAGTATCAAGGATATGTTCACAAGGTTTATACAAATCATTAATAACCTTGATTCTTTATGAAAAGAGTATACAAATGAAAAACAGGTTTAAAAAAGCTCCTAAGGTGTTCACCAAAATCCAAATGGGCTCCTAAAGTTAGTACGGTGGAGGAGGCTTAGGATCTTATAACATTGCCACAAGATAATTTGGTTCGAAAACTAATTACACATGAGCTCACACTAAACAATAATGATAGAGAGTTGTCTTCTTCAATAAAGAATATGACGTTAAAAGTTAAAAGGAAAAAGTACTCATAAATAATGAACTTTGTAACTCAGATGATGAAGAAGACACTCTTGCTCCTATTACACGTGGTATGTTAAGGATATTGAAAATGAAAGTGTCCGTCAACAATAATAGAAGGAGATACTTAGAAAACACATCATGCAATTATAAAGGTAAAAATTTTGACCAAAATATATGTCTTACATCATGGTTTTTCTGAGTGTGGCTCTCCATATGACTTTATCAAGGACTGCCCTAAAAAGAACAAAAGGTCCAGTGCCTATAAGTATTACTAAAAGAAAAAGGCAAAGCTAACAACATATAGGGTGATTTTGATGATTCCAGCGATTATGAAGAAACTAAGCATGCTAATCTATCTATGTCTTATGGCTAGAGAAAATGATAAGGATCAAGACTCTTAGTTGAGGTAATTATATAACACTCAATTTCAGGTCTTAAAGAAACACTCTCTCAAATCTTAGGTAATATGTTCGTAAATGACAATTTATTCCAAATTGGAAGAACAAGTTGAACAAAACGTAAATTTGTTAATAGAGTTTAAAGCCTTAAAGGACACTAAAATTAATTCAGATCATCTGATTAAAGATTTAGAAGTTGAAATCACTACAAAAAAAAAAAAAAAAAAAAAAAAAAAAAAAAAAAACAAGCATATAATGACTCTTTACTATGACTTTCCTTAAGTGTCACTTAGTATTGTAAAGGTGAAAAAATATTAAAAAAAACAAGCACATTTTACAAAAAAAGTGTGGCAATTTAACAAGAAAGAAAAAATAAAAAATAAAATTTTCAAATCCCGTTTCCATTTCCTAACGAGTTTGTATTGTTTCCCCCAAAAAACAAGTAAGACCATTTTTTTTTGTTTCTATCTTTGCATCCCGTAATATTGTAGAGAATTTCGGGGTATATTTATGTGGAAGGAATTGCAAAATAATAATGTGGACGATAAAATTTAGAGTGGTAATGACAACTAATGCTTAAAGTAATAATAATAATAGCACTAGAAACATATAAGATTACAATATATATATACTACTATTATATTGTAGTAGCTCACTCTTATTCTTACAATAACTCACTCGAAAATATTGCTCTCACTTTTTCTTTAATTACCACTCAAGGACGTTGTGGTGGATGATTAAAATGCAAGTGATAAGCAACCTATTTATACTACTAGAAATGCTCCAAAGTTCAACAAAGACTGGTAAGTAATTAAAGCTTTTACACTTAGCTTAATAGGGAGGGGTGATAGGAGTAGAATTTTACCACCCTTAGTTGTAAATTTTTGACTAATTTATGTATTGATAAAAGAGAAGTGGTTGGTGACTTTGTTTAACACTCCCCCCTCAACAACCACTCTCCCTAAGAGTAAGCCTTGAGGTCATACCAAGTTGTTTATGAAACTTCTCAAACTTTGGTCCTCCAAGACCCTTTGTGAAAATGTCAGCGACTTGGTCATCTGTCTTCACTTGCTCAAGTTGGATTTCACCTTATAGATACTTTTCTCAAACAAAGTGATAAGGTACCTCCACATGCTTAGCACTAGCATGAAACACTGGATTTTCAGCAAGTCGTATAGCTGACTAATTATCGCAACTTAACTTGACACCATAGTCAACAGGCTGATGCAAATCCTTCAGTAGTTGGGTGAGTCATACACATTCTTGTGTTGCCATCACTGAAGCTCGGTACTCTGCTTCCGTACTTGACAATGACACTGTTGGTTGTCTCTTACTACACCATAAAATTGCTCCAGAACCCAGGCTAAACACATAACCAGTAATTGATCGACGTATATCAAGATCTCCAGCATAATCAACATCACAATATTCAACAACTTCAAAATTTCTATCATTACGGTAAAGGACACCATAATCAATACTTCCCTTGACATACCTCAAAATTCACTTTATAGCTTCCAAGTGAGGTTTCTTCGGTTTCTGCATGAACCGACTAATCACACTAACTGCATATGTAATATCTGGTTGAGTTAGCATGAGATAGATTAGACTTCCTACCAATTGTCTATAAATTGTCACGTCTTCTAACTCCTTGCCTATTTCCGAACATAGTTTTGTATTAACCTCCATTGGAGTTGAGAATCCTAACATAAGCAAACACAAGATATCATTCTCAAATTTAACAAGTATAAAACTCTACAATGGCACATACACAAAGCTTACACAGGGTTGATAAATTAATAAATCACCATCAAAACCAAAAAAGGTAATACATACTACTTTTATTTTCATACTAATATAAACCCGAACTTGTCTATTTTCAAGTCACCATAATCACTCAAATCTA
>NC_080047.1:31617722-31637722 GCF_026212465.1 Amaranthus tricolor
TTCTAAGATTGGATTAGACCCCACTAGAAGTACCGTAAATATAAGTTTTAAATATGACATGAGTGGAGAATTGCTAGCGTTTCCAATTGAGGATAATGAGGCTATAGATGCTATGTGGGTGCTTTGGAGTTATACGTATTTGGAGTTATACGTAGAAGAAGTACCCTTAGGGAATGTAGTTGCTTTTAATCCTTCTCCTACGCCTATGCCCATATCAACTCAAGAAACTCAAAATCCCTTTGTTCCTTCCCCATCATGGACTCCTTCCCGACCTCCTCCGAACCCAATTTTAAGTGATGTGGTGGTTAACTTAGGAGAAAGTGATGAGATGCGACCTTGGGATGAAGGTAATGAGAGTAATAAGCTTGTTGATGATCCTTCTAAGGATGATGTGGATGTCGATGAGGATTCCCTAGCAAATGATATGACCTTAGGCAACATCCCTACAATTGTTGCTCCTACACCCTATGCCCTGTGTCCACCCCTAGACGAGTATGAGGAGGACAAATCCTGGAGGACTTGGGCTTGTGATACCACTTACACCGAAGAAGGGGAGTTGGAGAAGGGTATGATGTTCGATAGTAAGGAAGCTTTGTTGGAAGCTATAAGAGTGTATCATATTCGTAGAAATGTGGAGTATAGAACGGAGACTTCAAACCAAACTGTCCTTGCCGTGAAGTGTAAACGGAGACTTACAACACAAATGTATAATAGATAATTACATGATAGTAATATTAACTAAAGTCACGGTAAACACTGTAGTACAGGAGATGGATCTAGCAGCTCCAGGACCCCAAGACCCTAGTGTCTTGACTATATAGGAGGAGCACAGGAGCACTCCTCTTTGAGATGCCCAGGTTAGTATATTGTTTTGTATCATTTGCATTTTACTAATGATAACATACAAATAACTTATTTAAATGCTTATTTTCATAGGTGTCCGATACAAACACGTTAGGCACTAGGCATCCAGATTTCGTTCCATGGGTTATCGATGAGAGGATCATCTCGTACCTTGAGCGCACAAGGTTGTATGACTTTCACCTCATTGCATACTGAAACAGGCCAAACCAGCTTAAACAATATAATAATATTGTCTACAAAGCACAGCAGAAGACTTATAGAAGTCTGGGCTGAATTCGACCTGTGGCTCGATAGCCACACCAACCAATATCAGAGTATTTAAAAACTTTACATAACTGTAACACAATTAATTACAAACCAGTTATAAACTAAGTTAATACATTATAATATATCTAAATGCTTTTAAATTTTTACAACACATGATTTATCAAAATATTATGATAAGTTAACTTTCCAAAAACGATGTCCTCGCTATCGCAACACATGACACATAAAGGAGTAGCACATCCATCCGCACTAAGTTGGCAACCTGAAAGTGGATCTATCCCCCGTAAGAGATAGGCCCCATAAAAAACCGTCAACAATTGAATTGTTGAGTAATCCAACAAACTATTACATTTAAATACAAGTCATTAACAAACATCTCCAATCAAATTCCTTGTTCACTTGGTAACCATTTATAAACATTATTTTATCCAAGTCCAAACTCTTTTAAAAGACCCTTTGGTATCGACATAAATACGGCTATGAAACTTTAGTTCATAACGAATCAAAATACGGCTATAACTTCACAAGTTAATAGCGAAATAATACAGCAAATGAAACATATGCTTCCATTGCAAAACAAACAAAACTTTATATACCAAACATATTTATTCAAAACTCATTAAAAACAATAATGTCATAACAATTTAAAACGTGAGAATATAATGGACCTTCAGGAAGTAGGCTTGATCTAAATCCTGAGAACACGGGTGATTGTCATCACCGAAAATACGACTCTTGCAAGAACGAAACAGGATTGGGGGCTCGAGACCGATCCGAATAACCATTACCTATTATCAAGCTATAAGATTTCACAATAATCCGGATATAAATATCCGTCGCCAATTCCCAAAAACGGACAATTTTATAATGTCGATTTCAATATAAAATAAAACAATAATTCACTAAATTTTATTTTGAAATCAACAATCATTACTTTAAATATAAATCAATTCATATTCAACCATCAACATATAAGAACTTGAGTTACTATCAATAGACTTTAACTAATTTTACACAAATCTTAAATCCCAATATCCAACTTATATTCTATCCAAATAATATCAACTAATCAAATACTCAATTGAAAACACCCATAATAATCAATTAAGGACCATAACTCAACAATACTAATCAATAAAGAAAGAATAATAACTGTAAATTGATGCCAATTTGAACAATTAATCTCATGATTGGTTATTCACGATTTTTATGACAGTTTGTTAGTATTTTGGACATAACTCTCTCATACAAACTCATTTTGGGGCGATTCAAGTGGCTACGCGACCCTGACTCAGAGTTCTACAATTCTTTTAAAGACACTAAAACCCAGAAACAATCAGAACGACCCTGAAAATGGCAAAACAGAAACCACATTGTCGATTTTCATGACAGCCTATTAGTATTTTGGACATAACTCCCTCATACCAACTCATTTTGGGGCAATTCAAGTGCCCACATGCCCACGCGACCGCGATTCGGAGCTCTACAAATCTTTTGAAGACACTAGAATCCAGATATGACTAACTATCTCAAAAATAGCCAAACAAATTTGAACAAAATAAAACAGAAACCTCATTATTGATTTTCATGACACCCTACTAGTATTTTGGACATAACTCCCTCATACGAACTTATTTTGGTGCGATTCAAGTGTCCACAC
Organism: Amaranthus tricolor; assembly: GCF_026212465.1. Classification (NCBI taxonomy): domain Eukaryota; kingdom Viridiplantae; phylum Streptophyta; class Magnoliopsida; order Caryophyllales; family Amaranthaceae; genus Amaranthus; species Amaranthus tricolor. The sequence continues at coordinate 31,620,514 of NC_080047.1, forward strand.
GACCGCGATTCGAAGCTCTACAAATCTTATGCGATACAAAAAGTTAAAAATGAACATAACAATACCGAAAATTGCAAAACAGTAGGAACCTTTTCTGATCTGAAATTTCAGAATCCATATTACATAATTTGATACTAGAAAATTAAACCTAAATAACCATTGCTAATCAACATTAAACAAGAACCTAACACTTGATAAAAAAATTCAATTTGATACTAGAGAAATTATTGGATATCATAATTATATCACCCAATTAGAAAAATTGATTAGGAAATCCTCAAATTATTTTAAAAGGAAAACCTAGCTTTGATGCTAATAGAAATTACTTTAAAACATTCAATTTATGCTTAAATAGATTAGTTTGTGAATTACCTTGATGAGCAATTTCTTCAATCAAAATTCAAAATCCAACTTCAAACAACAAAAAAAGATGGAGATGGTGATAGTACTAGATGTGTTCTCCTTCTTCTACAATGGAAAAGTAAATATCAATTTTTCAGATTTTGAGTTTTTGCTTTGGAAGATGATGAATTTTCAGAACTTTTACTCTAATTGATAGTGAAGGAGTAAGGGGAAGGGAGTATACAGGTTTATAAATAAGGAGTTAGCTTGATGAATCATAAATTACGTGGCAAAATTACGGGTGACTCAACTTCATACTCATACTCATTAAAGTGTGAGATGGATAATACACCCATATTTTTCGTCGTATAATTTATTTGGTCCCCACAAATAATAAAACTAATATCTAAAAATTGTAGTAAATTTTTACTTTTAAAATGACAAACTCATTCTACTTATTAAAATAGTAATTTTAACAAAGTCGTTTTTATGACTGTTTCACGTACGGTAGAGTTGACCATGCGATTATCACAGCACTGGTTGAGAGAGACGCACACCTTTCATCTTCCTCTCGGTGAGGCTATCATCACACTACTTGATGTAGCCTTACTAACACGACTTCCCATCGAGGGACGTGCCCTGTCTACTACCGGACGCCTGCTATCAAGCTACCGTTACATGGTTCGCCGCATCTTGGGAGACCGCCTTCCAGCTATCAAGCTAAAAATTAAATGCTTATTTTTTGAAATAAGTTGAATTGTGACTTTCTTGGTGTTCTTTTAATAAATTAGCTTATTCATTTCTTTTTTTCAACTTTTACCCCTAGTAATACTTGCAATTTTCAACCACAATAAAGTTACATAACTTAGCAATTGTTATTTGAGGTTCTGATTTTTTACTTGTCTTCAAAATAGTCAAGGGACTTGCCCATAATATTAGGAATAATAGATTTGGCAAGATTCTTTACTCCAACATTTAATAAACAAATATCATTTTTTAATACGGCTTGATCAATGAAATTTTTAGATATAGATTTTTATATTTTTTGTTTTTAGAATAATAATACAATGGTTCAATAAAATATTAAAGACGTATAAACAAGGATTAATCCAAGTATAGAAAAAGTGATATTCTTATAAAGTATTTTCGCTAATTTAAAATTAAGTATTTTCTCCAATTCAAAATTAATACTCCCATTTTCTCTTTAGGTGCTATTCGTATTCCACTATGTTTTTAGGAAAAAGTGATGTAGTATATGGGATAAGGCTACCAATTTTCACCTTAACCTAAATGGTTGACTCTAATACTTTAATGTCTGTAATATAAAATAAAAATATACAATAATTCAAGCCCCTAACTTAAAGGCTGTAATTTATAAATTATGCATTAATTAAATACCCTGCCATTCTTTTATAAAATAAAGCAACATTAAAATTCTCTTTTCATTATATCCATAAGCCTAACCCCACGAAAATGGCTATCCATTTTAGCAATTTAAGTTTATACATAAGTAGAACCCTATTTGACAATGCAACCAATAGTACACTAATCATGTAATCCCAAGCACGGCTCCTAAAGGTTATAAGATTACTGAATCTACCATTTACAGAGGAGCGGCCATTTTCAATGAATATTGTAAATCCTGTACATCATAATTTTTGAAGTATTGTAATCCTATAGTCTCAAACATGGTCCAGGCAACAACCACCAATATAGAACACAAGATAACCTAACATATATATAAACCTCAAAATGAAATGAGGTCGTCTTTTGCAGACTGTGGTTTAGTTGGCTTGATGCCAACCTATGAAGGGGTGCCGGAATTCTTGCCAAAGATCATCTCGTCAAGATCATCCATCATGTCATCATGCTGACCTCCATGAAAAGTGCTTCGAGATCCAGGTAATTTTCTTACAAGTGCATCTTCTTTCCCAGCACACGGTGACTCCTCAGGCTCAACGGCAACAGGAATCATGGCTGGCTCAGGTGCTGCTGGAACTATAGACGGCGTTTTCATATCTTCATATTTGTTGAAGACTTTCTGGAATTCATCATTTACATTTAAGGCCTCAAAAAGGAGGGCTTCATTGTCACCAGCAGTCTCGACAATTCTCTGAATGGTAGACTGGGATTGCTGACACTGGTGTACCAGCATAGTAGTCAGGTCATCCTGCCATAACCCATAAGGAAGAAATAATCTGTCAGTTAAATCACCACCGAACAATCGTGAATTAAAGATAACAGCACAATTTAATGACATATAGTGAGAGATAAAAAGACTATCTTCCAATCAAAGAGGCAGCTCATTTTGTTAAACTTTTTAGATGAAATATAATTATTTCAACCAGAATTCAAAAATTTTTGGAGAAAAACGTCGCACACTTATGTTACTCAATATGAGCATTTTTAAAATTTCCTTTATCCAATTCAAGAACTGAAAGTCACAAGAAAAACAGACGCAGAGAGCCAGAAATTTGTACTTGTTGGAGAATGTGGTTTCTCGGAGGACAAAAATAGTAGTAACTAGGAAAAATTCACATCTGCTTAGCACTGTCTCAACTTTATATGATGATGTAGCAACTAGAGATCACAAAATAATGACCTTTTAATGTACAGAACCCACAGTAAATGCAAAAAACTAGGTTTATTTTATACCTTTTGCACATCTTGTTGGGGTGAAGATGATAAAACAGTTGAAAGAAGTTCAATACTATTGCGTGCCACATTTAATGCTTCTGCAGTGTCTTCAGCAGAAAAGCTTTGTACAGGAATATCACGCTGTGCAAGACTTGCTTCCAACTCTGCTTCAGATACAGAGCGTGGAGGGGTAAAAATTGATGCCAAGCTCTCATCATCATGTCCAGGGAAGAGAATTTCTCTCGACCTCAAGCTCTTTTAAGGCAGTGAATAACATGTTAGAAAGCATAAAAAGAATAGCTTGCTATTATTTGATCATCTAAATATCCCTTTTTTTAGTATGTTTTAGCAAAATTCTGTGAGCGGTATGCAAAAAATATGGTCATGTTTTTATCAACCTAACCAACAGAATAAAACTACGAGCTTCAATGTCAAAAAAAAAATAGAGGTCAGGAGAGACAATGGTTAATGATCAAATAAGAACTTCCTATATTATGCCGAAGGACAATTCAGAAAGTGATTGAATGAAGTGCTTTGTGCATAAAATTAGAAATTACAGAGGACATTGATAACAGTATGACAAACTGCACATTCTCAACACTTTGAAACTATACGTTACAAAGATGTATTTGTTATGTTTAATTTGCAATTCACGAAGAAAGAATGTGATAAAGCTCCACTCAACTCTTATGATTAAATACCCACAGCACAGAGAATGTAAAAACAAGGAACCTGGTTATTTGAATGGAGCACTGGGGGTAACAGGATCCTAATATGATTATTTGGTTTTATTGAGTAAATTAAAACAGATTTTCCTAAATTGATCGCTGTTTGGTTATTTCAGGCCGCTGTAAAAGCAGATCGAAGGCCTTCGTCTCGCTAAATAATCTCCATTTTGAGCAGTAAAATAATGTAATTCAGCAGGTAGCTAAGTTTGCTTAGGTGTAAACTTTGTGAGAGTCCGTTAAATTCATCCATCTCTTATGATGACTATGAATTTCAGGTGCACATAGGCTTTTGTTTGTTTCTAATAATTTCTTGATTATTAGTCATCAAGGCTATATACAACAAGCTGACAACACATTATCTGACATAGGAAGCCATTTATTCCAATCCAACCCTGAACCACCTCGAGCCTATTAATATCTGATTCACTGCTGGCTGTAAATGACGTAAGCTGTTGTACGCCACCAACCACTCCCAATAATTGGGTATAGCACAAGCATATCCAAAAAAAGTGTTCTACCGTTCATTTTTTAGGGAGAATGTTTTCATTCTGAAACCTCGTTATAAACACTGGGTAGCCCGGTAGCACTTTGATGTCAATATCAATCTTAACAAATTAAAACTTACTCAAGAATGCATTTTCTAATTCTTTTCCTGCCATGTTTTCATCGTACTTTCATGATTCCACCAACTAAAACAGGTAAATGAATGAAGACATCTAATAATAATCAGAAAAAGTTTGTTCGGTTTAATTACAATATAGAAGTACATGACTTTCTCAATTATCAGAAAGAACAAAACTTGGACATCAAAAAATTAGAATATTCATATAGGAATAATGATATACCTTGTATGTTTCTTCAAAAACAGGCAAATATCTAAGCTCATTTGAGGATTCCCCCCAGGATTCAATCAACATAAGCGCCTTATTCCTATTCATAACAACAGTCTGAGGATCATCAATCAACTTCACCATCTCATCAAGAACCCTCTCGGATGCAACCTCAGAGAATGCCTTCTCACAGTTCTTCACAATTGTTTCAAGCAACACCAAAGCCAAATACTGAATTCTTGGCGTTCTCAACATAATCCGCTTCTTTATCCCTCGAATCAATTCAACAATATTGATCCGCTCATGATTAACCATGTCACATATCTCTAAATATGTAGCCCAATCCGGCTCCTCGAGTGTCTCAGCAGTCGCCTCCTCAACAATCTTATCTGCCTGATTCGGCCCTTGGAAAAACTCCTTCATTTTGAAACTCATGGAGCTCACACCCTCGCTCATTTTCTTACCAACCTCAGTCCCGCTAATCCTTAATCGCTCACCCAAGGAGGTCACCTTATCCATCAAGTTATCACCCATCTTTGCAACCCCAAGCTCAACACCAAATACCAAAAATCAACCTAAAAACCCAGCAAACTGGACCAGCAAATTTCAAGACTTGTATCAATTTTTAGAACTCAAAGCACAATAATGAAATTAACTAAAAATCCAAGTCAATTTAAAACTTATCAAACAAGTTGATCAAAAAACAATGATAGAAATAAGAAAATATGTAGTTTAATTTTAGGAAAAATTACCCTGAATAATACGAACTTTCACTGATTTTCCTACAATAATACGAACTTTCAATTAACCATGAATAATACGAACTTTAATCATATTTCTCGCTAGCATACATGACCGGTTCTTTACCTGGAGAAACGGTAAATTTCCTATTTCTTCATTATGCTAACGGGAAATATGTATCAAAGTTCGTATTTTATTCATAGTTAATTGAAAGTTCGTATTATTGTAGGAAAATCAGTGCACGTTCGTATTATTCAGGGTAATTTTTCTTACTTAGTTTTATCGGCCAAAAAAAAATTTTAAAGGAATGAGTAAGTTTACCGGTAACAGGTAAAATGGTATGCCAGCGGGAAATATGTATCAAAGTTCGTATTATTCATGGTTAATTGAAAGTTCGTATTATTGTAGGAAAATCAGTGAAAGTTCGTATTATTCAGGATAATTTTTCCTTAATTTTAAAAAGAAAGAAAAATGTCAACAGGACATATGGACAGAGTTCAGACAAGGATTTTGTAGGATTTCACATAACAAATTAAATTATTTTAAAATAATAGATACAACCTAATTCTGGTAATATTGAACTTCAAAAACCTAGAAAAGTAACTAAAAAACAAAAAGAAAGATATTTTGAGAAGTTTGATTAAAATACTCCATAAGATCAGTTACAAAAGAGCAACAAACAAAACCAAATTCAACCAAAGAACTCAACTTAAACCAAAAAGATTGCTGGAATTAAGAAAATAGCCGAGATTTATGCAGCTAAGAGGGAGACTAGAACGAGTAGAATCAGAAAAATTGAAGTAAAAAAGAGATCCAACGGTTGTCAATTAAGCATATCGAATGAAATTAAAGAGGAAATGCATCTGTAATTTGCTGGAAAAACGAAGAAATTAAAAGTTTTGTTACCTTAAAATTAAAGGTAGACGGAGAAGAAAATGTTGCGAGGGTTAGAAGACGAGGGATGACTTGGTCCGGAAGGTTGTTCAGGCGAACTTTCGGTTTTGGTACTTGAAAGCTTTTTTTATTTTTATTTTTTGGTACTTGGAACTTGGGAGTTACGAAGGTGGTGATTTGGTCAAGTGGAAGCACTAGTTTCGTTTGCATACAAGTGTGTCTAAATTTTTTAGTCTTTCGCTTATCTGAGGAATTGACTTGACTAGTTTAAATTGTTGGTTGTTTTCAAATTTCATCAAGTTTTAATTGACGGCATTTTAATTTGCTCAGTTTAATTGCTTATATTGTCGATAATTGATTAAACAATTGCTAACATTATTAGCATTTTTTTTACTAGCTTTTGGTAGAACATTTCATTCTCTAAAACTAATATATATTCATTAAATACTTGCACAAAATTCATTTCATACAAAACAACTTGATGCGTAACCGGGGCTGATTAAGGCCTTGGTTATGCAAGGATGAATGTTGCGCGGAAGCTTTAATGATTACTACAAACAATACTACGAAATGATCATGAAAAGAACACGAAACAACCACAAACAGAACCAAGAACTCAGTTCTTGATTTTCTGATATTGATCACCTGTGACCCTCCTCTATGATCGACACGAAACTGATATGTACAAAGCCTTCCAGACCTTGCACTCGAGGTTTCCTTAAAGTATCAAGGCTGCTCCACAACTCTTAACACTCAAAGGATCAAAGGATACTCCGTAGCCTTTGATGAAGTTGCCTCCAACTTCGAAGAAGAAAACAGAAAACTCTTTTCTGAAATACCTCTCTATTACTTTGATTAATCAAATGAAAACATGCATGAACGTTTATTACATGGGTGAGGCCCTCCTTATATAGAGCCCTCAACTACCTTAACGGCTCTATTAGCACACACCTCATTAAAAAGACACGTGCTATTTTCAAAGTGCTTAAAACAGAAACAGAAAGCAAAAACACTTAGAACAAATTCTGATCTGCAAATCAGTCGAGCAGCCCTCCTTCAGCTCAGCTTCTAGGACTCCACATTGATTATTAGAGTGGTTTTAGGACCTTGATAGCAAGTTCCTAGTGTAGAGATTCCATTTCTACCCTTTGTGGCACAAGGTACCATGAAACACGATCTGGACAAAACGTGCTAGGTCAGCTGGTCAGAACAAGCTTGCAACTTTGTTCTGTTTAGATTTGTACTTCCTGCTGAGTGGCTGACCTTCACGGCTCATTTCAGTGGGTTATTCATGATGTATAGTGATGTTCTTGGGCCAAGGCATGAAGTTCCATGTACCAAGATTCCATCTCCACTTTAGCCTAGGTCCTAGATGCGTAGGTTTGGTCTCCACGTGTCGTGCAAGGTGGCCTGGTCGCTAGTTCGCTACTGTGCTGTTCTGAAACCATGAGTTGTTCTCTGAGGTCCGTATGCAGCCTTGTGTGGCTCCTTTGGTATCTTTTCTTGATGCAAACACATTTGCATCACAACTATAGATTGACAGTCGATCACAAGTTATCAAAAGATCAACGATGCATACACGATATTGCAACCCAACATTTAACCAATGAATATAAAACAAACAATCTTCAAAATCTCCTAGATTTAAAGGCACCATTTAACCATATTGAGTTAAATGTGTCATAGGTTTTGGACAAGTATTATTGTTGATTCCTTTCTCTCACCATACTCCACGTACACGTGATCTACATGAGAATTTATCCATCTCGTTATTAAAATGTACTATTTTTCTTCTTGGGTTTATCGATTGTGAGTTTGGGATTGGAATAAGGAGACCAATAAGCTTTATTAGGAACATGAGTTCAAACTTTCTACATACGTGTTTCTATATACAATGCAGTTGAAAGAAAGATCTACGTACTTCACCTATAAAATATTCAATATGAGCATACAAAAAGTACATGTGAGCTTGATTGATTGATTGATCTTAGTCTAAATGTTGAAATTATAATCAAACTCTTATATGATTTCCCCTATATTATGTGCTAAAATAATGTGCTTTCATGATATTTTGTGTGCTTTTCCGCTAGATTATACGCTTGATTTTGGAGTTTTGTACTTTGCAAGTAAAAATAGCATAAATATTTTTTTTAAGAGGAGTATTATGGAAACATGAGAATATAGTAATGGAGTTGACCAATTTTGAGAATATTCAATCTCAAAAGGAGGAGGAAAAAATGCATACTTGAATAGGTGGTATCCATGGTTTTGATAGGCAGCGGACTAAGCATGCATTAAAATAAATCTTTTCACGGGCCTAAAATGACAAAGCAACTCGCCCTTTTTCACTAGTGGAAAAAACATCATTTGCTGCGGTTTTAACCCCAAGCATTAGTGATAGCAGCAAATGGCCTATTTTAAATGCTGCAGTTTAAAACCGCAACACAAAAGTGCACTATATGCTGCGGTTTTTGGGAAACCGCAACATATAGTGTATTTTTTGATTTAAAAAAAAACTATATGCTGCGGTTCTCCCAAAACTGTAGCATATAGTGTGTTTTTTTTTAAATCAAAAAATACACTATATGTTGCGGTTTTGGGAGAACCGCAGCATATAGCATATATATATATATTTTTTTCGTTTTATAAATAATCCAATGATAATGTATAATGTAATAAAAAATATTGCAAATATATATATAATTACCAATTATCACCAATAATCACCAACTAATATATATATACACTCTCTATCGTATATACAATACGTAATACACAAATATATATATATATATATATATACACACACACACACACACACACATATACAAAAGTCCTAAATCTAAACTAATTATATTAATTACCAAACACATAAATTAGCAAGATACACGGCAATCGTGTCTTTCAAATCGCGCATTTCCCCATCTCTCAAAGTGCGTGTTTCCCTTGGAGTGTCGTATAAAACCTATAATATTATATGAAATAGTTGTAAAATTTTATATGATACATAAACATTAGATTTTACCAATCGTAAATATATAAAATATTATAATTTAAGAACGTAACAAGTACTTACGGCATCATATTTTCCACTCCAACGTTCTTCACGGCTTGTATGAGATCGTCCATATATTTGAGAGTGTAGTAGCCACAATTAACGCTATTATATTGTTGAAAGCACTTATAGAAAATAAATGTTAGTGCAAAAAATGCTTAAAATCCTTAAAATCGCAACTTAGCACGTAATTTCAAGCATATGACTATGATTTTCAATTATAACTATTTCAACACAATGATATATACCAAATAGTGGTGTGTGCCAAGTTTCATGCAAAACAAATCAAGTTTGGGCTACTTTATGCGCGAAAGTGCCAAAAATGCTTTAAAAACCTTAAAATCGCAACTTAACATGTAATTTCTAGCATATGACTATGATTTTCAATTCTTACCACTTCAACATAATAATATATACCAAATACTGTTGTGTGCGATGTTTCGTGCAAAACAAACCAAGTTTGAGCTACTTTATGCGCAAAAGTGCCAAAAACACTTAAAAAACCCTTAAAATCGCAACTTAACACGTAATTTCTAGCATATGACTATGACTTTCAATTATAACCAATTCAACACAATAATATATACCAAATAGTGTTGTGTGCCAAGTTTCGTGCAAAACAAACCAAGTTTGAGCTAACAATACCAAACCAAGAAACAACAAAGAGGGCATTTAAGGACAGCAGCCTACCCGTTGACCAACCTACCTTGCCGCGTGGTTTGAGCCTTAACTAAGGATACCTTGTAACACCCCGTAATTTATCGGGTTAAAAATAAAATATAATAAGATACAAATAAATAAGATTATTAAGTTATACTATTTTACATATATAATTAAAAGAATAAAGTAAACTAAATTTTAACGATAACGAGTTTTATCGCGTACGATGTCATCGCGTGACGTTTCTTTTCTCTTTTAACAATATCATTATAATTACTTAATTAATTAATTTTTTTATAAAAATAATTAGCCGAAATTGAGGGGGTGGCCGGTTGTTGGAAGCATGGGAGGAGTCTTGTAACTCCTCTCATAATTGTGTATTATGGCACAATTATGACGATTATGTTAATTGCCTATTAATCCTTAAACTCCTTTGTTTTCCTCACCATTTCAAAACTTGAAGTAAACAAAAAAAATTCAGAAATTTTTCTCCCTTTTGCTCCTTGATTTCGGCACATTCAAAAGAAAAAAAAAATAAAATCTTGTTGTTCAATCCAATCTTTTGACCAAAGGGTAAGTTTAATTGAATTTTTAATTATAGATTTTATATAGAAAGATTTCTAAAATGAATTATATTTTATGTGTGATGATATCTTATGACTTATAAGATGATTGAATATTTTTCTTTTATATATGAAAATTTTCTCTAATAATCCTTTAATAAACTTTAATTTGTTAAAAGGATTAAGAAAAGAACTTCTTGATTAATATTCTTTAACGAAATTTAAATTTGTTATAAGAATTAAGAATTAAGGTTATATTGATATTTAAATAATTTTTACGGTTTACTTTTCTCTAACAAAATTTTAATTTGTTAGATGAAATTTAAATGGTATAGACCAAGTAGTGTAGTTATTCAAGAGATTATAAATCCTTTAGCAAAATTTGATTTGTTTGAAGGATTGTGTTTATAAATATACGTTTTGATTTAAAAGGGTGATTTGGGTTTATGATTCTCTATAAAATTTTAATTTGTCAAGAGAATTAAAGATTTTAATTTAATTATCGTAATTTATGAAATTTTAAGTTTCTTGAAGGATTTTGTGAATGTGGCCTTGTTAGATGTATTTTGGTCATGGGATTTAAAAGGTTAATCATTTGATAATGTATATATAAAATAATAATAATAATAAAATTAAAATATATATATATATATATATATATATATATATATATATATATATATATATATTATATATATATATATATATTATATATATATATACATATATATATATATATATATACATATATATATATATATACATATATATATATATATACATATATATATATATATATACATATATATATATATATACATATATATATATATATATATATACATATATATATATATATATACATATATATATATATATATATATACATATATATATATATATATATACATATATATATATATATATATATATACATATATATATATATATATATATATATATATATATATATATATATATACATATATATATATATATACATATATATATATATATACACATATATATATATATATATACATATATATATATACATATATGTATACATATATATATATATATATATACATATATATATATATATATACATATATATATATATATATATATATATATATATATATATATATATATATACATATATACATATATATATATATATATATATATATATATATATATATATATATATATATATATATATACATATATACATATATATATATATACATATATATATATATATATATATATATATATATATATATATATATATATGCAGCAGTAGCAGTTTCTGCCTCGGTGATGGTGCCGACCCGGAAATGTTAGTCGTGTGCCGTTGTTGTTTATTGTACCGTTGTGTTAAAAATTCGTTAAACGCTTAAAATAATTAAAAATAGTAATTGGATGTTAGAAATTATGAAATTTGGTACCCAAGGTAATCGACACGTTCCGAACGCAATGGCAAAGTCGGATTTTTCATTTGAATTTTATAAATTGTCCAAATCGATCATTTAAGTTTCTGGTTAAAGTTTACAAATTGGAACCATTAGGAATATGATGAAAACATTTAAAATTATCAAATCCTAGTGATGTCTTAGTAGTATGGAGTGGATTAAATGTGTAAACACGTTCTAATACGTGATTGTTTTGTGTGTGTGATATTTAGGACTTCGATTCATAAGAGGGCGAAATTTCTATCGTGGTTAAATATCGTTTGGTTGGAGCGCTTAAAGTTACACGCTTAGACCATACTGTTTATGAAGTTGTGCAAATAGTGTTGTTTCATTTCTATACGAGGCATTGTAAATCACATAAGGATTGAACACTTCAAATAATTTGAAAGAAATTAATTGGAAATTGAGAATTTATGTGTTTGTCACCCAAAGGGGTTGACGTTTGGTTGGATTATGTTACCCAAAGAGGTTAACGTATTGGTTTGGATTATTACAATTATTGTTCCCATGGCAGTTTTGGATCATTACGGTCACCATGGAGGTATGCATACTTTAGCCTTTGGCGACCTGAACAGGACGGGCAACGTCTTAGGTCGGTGGTTGCCTTGGGATTAGCTCTCCCAAGTGTATTCCTCCAAAAGGATTGGATTTATACTTAAACGAACCGAACAGGACGGGCAACGTTACAAGTTGAAATTATCTAATAATGAATGATTTATAATTGAACGACCCGAATAAGACGGGCAACGTTACAAGTTGGGATTAACTAATAATGAATGTATTAGAGCCTATGCATGCTAGGATAAACATATTGCTTGTATTCAACCTGATTGATATTTGTATGAAGTCTCTGACGTGTATTGGTTTGTTTCTTTGGAACCTACTGTGTGTTGTCATACGACGACTAGTAGGTTGATTGCAGGTGGGGTCTAGAGTGAGGTCTCGACTTAGAACCCGTAATCATCAAGTTTATGCTTTTACCTTTTTGTATTGGATTATGAGTAAAAAGAAACTCTGTACTTATGTAACAGGAGATAGTTTAGTTTTCTTTTCGCTTCCGCTTATTTCAATTAGTTTGTCTAGAGGCCTTTAGGCTCACGAGTTGTACGTAAGAGCTTCCACTGACTTATTTTCTTTCACGCTGGTACCGTTTCCGTTTTAGCTATATTTCTTTATCGACGGAACGTCGACGATCCTAGAGAAAAGTCTTCTCTAGAGTCCAAAGAGTGAACCAGAATTTGTATTTTCATATGGATTTCCGGGTCACATAAACCGGATATACTTGGAGCCAAACAACCATGGAAACGTGATCTCCATACATGGACCAAGCCATCAAAGCCCAAGAACCATAATTGTGGTGCACACAACTCACTAGGATACGAGCGCAAGGTGGGCCAGTCACTGATCAGTGCCCAAGTGTTCTGGTTTTTAATTTCTGTTTTAAGAAGCATATTGTATAGCACGTGATGTTTATAGCCGTTAGCTAGCTAGAAACCTATAAATAGAGGTTGTCTCTCATGTATATGAATTCAATTTTGTGATTAATAAGAATTCTCACTTTATAAGCAAAAGTGCAAAAAACGCTTAAAAGCCCTTAAAATCGCAATTTAACACGTAATTTCTAGCATATATCTATGATTTTCAATTCCAACCACTTCACAATAATATATATACCAAATAGTGTTGTGTGCCAAGTTTCGTGCAAAACAAACCAAGTTTGAGCTACTTTATGCGCAAAAGTGCCAAAAACGCTTACCATAAAATCGCAACTTAACACGTAATTTCAAGCATATGACTATGATTTTCAATTCTAACCACTTCAACACAATAATATATACCAAATAGTGTTGTGTGCCAGGTTCCGTGCAAAATAAACTAAGTTTGAGCTAACAATAAAAACCAAGAAACAACAAAGAGAGCAGTTAAGGACAGCAACCTACCCGCTGACCAGCCTACCTTAACTCGTTGTTTGAGCCTTAACCAAGGATACCTGGAGCAAAACAACCATGGAAACGTGATCTCCATAGATGGACAAGGCCATCAAAGCCCAAGAACCATGATTGTGGTGCACACAGCTCACTAGGATACGAGCGCAAGGTAGGCCAGTTACTAATTAGTGCCCAAGTGTTCTGGTTTATAATTTCTCTTTTTAGAGGCATATTGTATAGCACATGATGTTTATAGCCATTAGCTAGCTAGAAACCTATAAATAGAGGTTGTCTCTTATGTATATGGATTCATTTTTGTGATAACAAGAATTCTCACTTTATAGGCAAAAGTGCCAAAAACCCTTAAAAAACCCTTAAAATCGCAACTTAACACGTAATTTCTAGCATATGACTATGATTTTCAATTCCAACCGCTTCACAATAATATATACCAAATAGTGTTGTGTGCCAAGTTTCGGGCAAAACAAACCAAGTTTGAGCTACTTTATGCGCAAAAGTGCCAAAAACGCTTACCATAAAATCGCAACTTAACACGTAATTTCTAGCATATGACTATGATTTTCAATTCTAACCACTTCAACACAATAATATATACCAAATAGTGTTGTGTGCCAGGTTTCGAGCAAAACAAACCAAGTTTGAGCTAACAATACCAAGCAAAGAAACAACAAAGAGGGCAGTTAAAGACAGCAGCCTACCCGCTGACCAGCCTACCTTAACTCGTTGTTTGAGCCTTAACCAAGGATACCTAGGGCAAAACAACCATGGAAACGTGATCTTCATAGATGGACAAGGCCATCAAAGCCCAAGAACCATGATTGTGGTGCACACAGCTCACTAGGATACGAGCGCAAGGTAGGCCAGTTACTAATTAGTGCCCAAGTGTTCTGGTTTATAATTTCTCTTTTTAGAGGCATATTGTATAGCACATGATGTTTATAGCCATTAGCTAGCTAGAAACCTATAAATAGAGGTTGTCTCTCATGTATATGGATTCAGTTTTGTGATAAAAAGAATTCTCACTTTATAGGCAAAAGTGCCAAAAACCCTTAAAAAACCCTTAAAATCGCAACTTAACACGTAATTTCTAGCATATGACTATGATTTTCAATTCCAACCGCTTCACAATAATATATACCAAATAGTGTTGTGTGCCAAGTTTCGTGCAAAACAAACCAAGTTTGAGCTACTTTATGCGCAAAAGTGCCAAAAACGCTTACCATAAAATCGCAACTTAACACGTAATTTCTAGCATATGACTATGATTTTCAATTCTAACCAATTCAACACAATAATATATACCAAATAGTGTTGTGTGCCAGGTTTCGAGCAAAACAAACCAAGTTTGAGCTAACAATACCAAGCAAAGAAACAACAAAGAGGGCAGTTAAAGACTGCAGCCTACCCGATGACCAGCCTACCTTGTCTCGTGGCTTGAGCCTTAACCAAGGATACCTGGAGCCAAAAAACCATGGAAACGTGATCTCCATACATGGACCAAGCCATCAAAGCCCAAGAACCATGATTGTGGTGCACAAAGCTCACTAGGATACGAGCGTAAGGTGGGCCAGTCACTGATCAGTGCCCAAGTGTTCTGGTTTATAATTTCTGTTTTTAGAGGCATATTGTATAGCACGTGATGTTTATAGCCGTTAGCTATCTAGAAACCTATAAATAGAGGTTGTCTCTCATGTATATGGATTCAATTTTGTGATAAAAAGAATTCTCACTTTATAGGCAAAAGTGCCAAAAACCCTTAAAAAACCCTTAAAATCGCAACTTAACACGTAATTTCTAGCATATGACTATGATTTTCAATTCCAACCGCTTCACAATAATATATACCAAATAGTGATGTGTGCCAAGTTTCGTGCAAAACAAACCAAGTTTGAGCTACTTTATGCGCAAAAGTGCCAAAAACGCTTACCATAAAATCGCAACTTAACACGTAATTTCTAGCATATGACTATGATTTTCAATTCTAACCAATTCAACACAATAATATATACCAAATAGTGTTGTGTGCCAGGTTTCGAGCAAAACAAACCAAGTTTGAGCTAACAATACCAAGCAAAGAAACAACAAAGAGGGCAGTTAAAGACTGCAGCCTACCCGATGACCAGCCTACCTTGTCTCGTGGCTTGAGCCTTAACCAAGGATACCTGGAGCCAAAAAACCATGGAAACGTGATCTCCATACATGGACCAAGCCATCAAAGCCCAAGAACCATGATTGTGGTGCACAAAGCTCACTAGGATACGAGCGTAAGGTGGGCCAGTCACTGATCAGTGCCCAAGTGTTCTGGTTTATAATTTCTGTTTTTAGAGGCATATTGTATAGCACGTGATGTTTATAGCCGTTAGCTAGCTAGAAACCTATAAATAGAGGTTGTCTCTCATGTATATGGATTCAATTTTGTGATTAATAAGAATTCTCACTTTATACGCAAAAGTGCCAAAGATGCTTAAAAAACCTTAAAATCGCAACTTAACACGTAATTTCTAGCATATGACTATGATTTTCATTTCTAACCACTTCAACACAATAATATATACGAAATAGTGTTGTGTGCCATGTTTCGTGCAAAACAAACCAAGTTTGAGCTACTTTATGCGCAAAAGTGCCAAAAACGCTTAAAAACCATTGAAATTGCAACTTAACACGTAATTTCTAGCATATGACTATGATTTTCAATTCTAACCAATTCAACACAATAATATATACCAAATAGTGTTGTGTGCTAAGTTTCGTGCAAAACAAACCAAGTTTGAGCTAACAATACCAAACCAAGAAACAACAAAGAGGGCAGTTAAAGACAGCAGACTACCAGCTGACCAGCCTTCCTTGCCGCGTGGTTTAAGCCTTCACCAAGGATACCTAAAGCCAAAAAACCATGGAAATGTAATCTCCATAAATGGACCAAGCCATCAAAGCCCAAGAACCATGATTGTGGTGCACACAGCTCACTAGGATACGAGCGCAAGGTGGGCCAGTCACTGATCAGTGCTGATCAGCTGATCACCCCATATTTTGCTTGAAAAAGAATTGATAGACTACTCATATCAACAAGGTGCATCTTCTTTTCATGGGAACTCATTTGCTAAGAACTCCACAGTTAAGCGTGTTTGGTGTGGAGCAATCTTACGATGGGTGACCTCCTGGAAAGTTTTCCTGAGTGCGCACGAGTGAGGCCAAAGTGCACTGGAAAGACTTGTGTTGGTTTGTGGGGCTAGTCTATAGTCTTCATGATTAGTCACCGGTGGTCCGTTGGGCCTGGGTGTTACAAATGGTATCAGAGCAACCCTGCGACCGTGGCTGATAGTGTTCAGTGC
>NC_080047.1:31642722-31690140 GCF_026212465.1 Amaranthus tricolor
TTCTTCTCCTCATCGCTCTCGATGTGAAAAAGATTCTACAAAAAAAAATTATATTGGAGAAGAGTGTCCTTAGGGATCTTGGCCTTTATAATGGCGTCTTTAACCTCCTTGAGCGGCACAGTTTGTGTGGCTTTATGGAGGTCGCCACCGAGATCTACCCTAGGCTCACACTTGAGTTTTCAGCTACCCTGACTCGTCATGAGTCTTCTGAGGGTATGTAAATTATGTTTCAAGCCTTTAACTATATGTGTACACCATGCCCTATGCCAACATCGCTAAGGTATTCAACTGGGTTATCAGGGATGAACCATATGTCATCCTCGAGGAGAGGCTCGTTATGAACTTTTGGCTAGCTAGCACAGCCAATCGTCCTTATAAAATCTCGGGGAACAAAATTTCATACATTTACCATCCCGCCCTGAGGTTCATTTTTTGGTTACTCGCTATGACCATCTTTGGTCAAGGCGAGCCCGGGGGAGTCTCCAAAGGAGAGCTAGCATGCCTTCGGCAGTTCCTAAATGACGACCAAGGAACCCCCGACTGGGTAGATCTTTTTGTGGGTCGCTGCTTGCACATACAGCGATCCAATAAGGGCAAAATTGCTATCGGTGGCATGATCACCTTACTGATTTGGTATCTAGGAATAGAGATACCAAACGATTGTGTGGTCTTGGACACCACCGCCACCATTTTCTACGATAAGCCCACTCTGTAGCGGGTCTATTTCCTGCAATACACGGACCACCGTCATTGCTCCTTAATCATTCCCAACGGCCGTGCTGTGCTCCTTCCCCTTCTCCCGGCCAATTTGTTCGATGTAAATGCACAGGACACTACTGAGTCCTTGTGCAACATTACCCACCAATACTCCCTCTAGTATCCCATCGACCAAGCCCCCATGGCTGCGAGTGTGCCCATTCATT
The DNA here is from genome assembly GCF_026212465.1 of Amaranthus tricolor. Classification (NCBI taxonomy): domain Eukaryota; kingdom Viridiplantae; phylum Streptophyta; class Magnoliopsida; order Caryophyllales; family Amaranthaceae; genus Amaranthus; species Amaranthus tricolor. Next base: position 31,643,646 of record NC_080047.1, read on the forward strand.
TAGAGGAAGACGAGGGCGACGATGAGGAGGAGGAGGAGTATGCTTCTTCTGAGGAACAGGAGTGCAGTGCCCCTAGCCCTGCTGTCGACTCTAGTTTTGACTGGAGTCAATATGACCAACAATTCTCTAATATAGGGAATCGATTTGATGAGTTGGGAAGTCGGCTGGACAGATTAGACGGAAATCTACAGACTTTCCAAGATTCCTATAACCGAGACATGTACAATCTTGATACGCGTCTCCAGTCCATGTGGATTGCCCAAGAGGCCCAGGTGAACTATCTCACTGGGCAACCTTATGCCGACCCAAGAACCACCATCTTTGCGATGGAGGCCCAAAGAGAGCGGGAGCGCGAGGCTGAGCTCGCTGCTAGGCGGACTCGAAGGAATTCATTCTCCTTTTTCCACCGAGGCCACTGATGGCCATATGCTTTTAGACTTCCCCTCTATCTGTGTGGTTAATTTTTTCATGTCTTTGTCCCTTGCTACCCTGTAAAGCATTGAGGACAATGCTTTTGATAAGCATGGGGGGATCTACACCTATTAGTGTAGAATTTTTATTGCTTTCCTAGTTTAGTTTTTATGCTTTCTTAGATTAGGATTTTTTATTGCTTTTGTTATTATTTTTGTTTTGTTTTTCCTTTTTGTTTACCCCTATCCAAAAAAAAATTTAAAAAAAAATGAAAAATGAGAAAAAAAAAATTTTAAGAGAGAATGCTATCCAATAAACTGTGGAGGAGGCTAGGCAAAAGGAGAGTGAGTGTTCATCAGTTACTATCATATCATTGTTCCTCCTTTGTTGTGGCGCTTGACAAGTATATTTCTATTCCTATCTCTACTCTAATCTCTTCTTATATTCTAGCTCCACCATATTGTCATACCTTGACCCACAAAGCCATCCTTACTTAGATTCTTGCACATCATCTCTTCTTAACCATTGCATGTTATACGAGCCAAAAATTTTAACCAACAATAAGCCCCCATCCTCTTTGATCCAAAGTAAATTCTTGGATTGCGAGATCCAAGAGCCCCATTGCATGAGCCTTACAGTTTTGGAGTTTGGGTATTTTTAGTGGTACATTATGTTGTGGTTGTGATGATGAATTTATGTGTTGGGATGGGTTTGAGGTTGATAAGGGGTTTGGGATTTTTATGGGACTACATGTGAGATTATTTTGTGAGGGGAAAGGAGATTAAGATAGGAATCCTCTTATTTTTGGGGAGTTATAAGTAAAGCCGATGTTTCATGTCTAAGAGGTAATGTTGCAACCGATGGTGCTATTCCGGTTCAACATTGGAGCTTATTAGGTAGGCTTTATTCTTACATCTTTGTGCCTAATTTTCATATCCAGGGTTTCTAAAGATCCTACACCTATAAGGGTTTTTGAACACCCTGTTGCTACCCACCATGAAAAGCAAGCATGAAGGAACATATTGCTTGCTTGTTCATGTTTTCTATTCCATTTTTTTTGTATAGATTTAGCTAGCATATGCATTATAATGTCAATTTCATTATAGCTGAATTTGTACTATGTTCTTCATCGAAAAAGGGAAAAAGAAAAAAACACTTTAAAAGAGATCAGCCCAGCTAGGTTGAAAACCCAAAAGGGCGACCTAGGCAAAAGAGCTGCATTTAGTGGGTGAGTAAGTGAGAATTGAAAAAAAAATGAAATGAGTGGCTAGGACGAAAACCCAATTATGAGTTCCTAGGCAAAATGAGAGAAAAAGAGAGATTCAAATGTTCATGTATTTCATTTTGTATTGGGAGATCGATGCTCGCGAGTCAAAGAATGAATGAAAGAGGCCGCAAAGCGATCCTACATATGAATTCCCATGCCCCAAAGGAAAGCCTACTCGGCTTTGAGAAGTCTTCAAAGTAAAGCCTAGTCAGCTTTAGCATCTGGATACAAGAATCATGGGCAGTGAGTAAAGCCGACTCGGCTTCCCAAGGAGACCAAGCCACCGCCGAGTCAACTTAATGTTCTGGAAATCAACAATACTGGCAACGACAAAAGTCGACTCGGCTTTTGTGGAAGAAAAGTAACCGCCGACTCGACGGTGGGTTCTGGAAAAATCACTGCTTTGCTTTATCAAAAGCCGACTCGGCCTTCTACTGAAGCCCTTGATCACCGAGTAAAGCAGTTACGTTTTTTAGTAGATATTATAAATAGAGTTAGTTTTTTTTTGGGGAGGGAAGTTTTTGGTCCTGGTAGTTTTCTGAATTTTTGCACTTTGGTTTTCATGTTCTTTGATTAGCTTTTGTTGAGAGACTTCGTTGTTACATTAATTCCTCTTGCAATTTACATTATCGTTCTTCGTAATTAGTAAGTTTTCTTTGTTAATTGCTTTATTATTTATCTCTTGCGTTGAAATCATTCGTTGTTTTGTGTTTAGTGTTTCTTTTAAGCATCATTTATTATGAATTACATATTTACTATCATGTTTAGTGAGTAATCTTCCTCTCTAGGGTTAGGGTATAATCTCTAATTCGAAGCATAGAATGACATTTTATCGATTGATTGTGTGAATTTGGGTCTGTAATTAAATCTATGCTTAACGAATCTCAGTTTAAACATCTTTATTAACCTTGTCAATAAAACGGAAGTTTGAGATTAGGATTAATTTAGGATTGAGATATATTTAAGTTAAATTCCTACTAGTTTAGCCAATAAAACAGAAATTTGAGGATTAACACTAGTTTGGTCTTAAACCGATATTGATCAATAGAGCGGAAGTTTGAGGTTAATTAGATCACATTTAATTATGCTAATGACTCAATTTCATACAATCATGAGAGTGATCCATTCCCATGTTAGAATTAGGTGACGCCGGACACCCTAGAGTTCGTTGCATCGTCGTTATCATCATTTTGGTTATTGTTCTAGTTTCAGTTTTTGCATCGTAGTATTAGTTTCCCCGACCATATTATTTTATTGATCTGTGTCTTGTAGTCATGACCAATTTGATTAACTCACCTCCTTATGTTCGACCCGCAGCTACACGTCAACCGTGCGCTTGCAGTTATTAAAATTTACACCTATCATGACTCTTACGCTTTTGTTATCTTAAGAGGAGGATCACTTATTGTAACACCCCAGAATTTCCGACCTCTTAACGAAACCAAAACCGTAAAGGACGGGAGGAAATTCGGGTGTTACATAAAAGAAAAAGGAAGAGAATTTAGATAAACGTTAAATATTAACTTTAAAAAGGTAAGTGGAAATTTCGGCAGCATCTCTTCTAAAAATCGAACATGTGGTAGAACAATTAGCACAATAAAACAGTAAACTAATCTAAGACATCATTGCCTTAAAGTCTCACACAACGAAGGGATGATTCATCTTCGGCTTCTCAAATCAACATGCCAAGCATGTATCGTGGTTCCAGTGTTGACGTTTGCGTTTTAAAAAGACTTAACTCCTTAAAACCATACAGAGTTATAAACTATGCAACAGAAATACAAATATACGAGGGAGGACACAAGGCCTCATAACAAAACATATACAAAAAAAGTTAACAAAAGATAACCAGAGCTACAAAATTGAAAGATAGCAGTATGACACAGGTTATGCTTAGCCCTCATCACTCTCCCCCAATGCAATGCAATGCAAAAGAAGCTCCAGTACCTGCTACGCCTGTCTATGATCCTCTTGCTGCTCGACATTAGACCAAAGGCCAATGTGTCATAGCAGGACAATCATAGAAAGTCATCAACAATCAAACATAAACACAAACACGTACACATCAGTAACTAGCATCAAATATAATAAGGCCAACTACTAGATAGCATTATATCATAAAACAACATAAGATGATTTCATAAAACGCAAGCACAGATAGTAACCGTTTATCGGCAGCTTATACTTCTTAATTTCATTACGTGCTTTCCAACCCGAACCATGTGTTGTTGGGTAGAATACAGGTCCTCACGCTCCTCTTTTCAACCATAAACTCTTGGAAAACACGTATAGTATCAACTCGACCAAGGCATTAACAGAATACCTAACACATGACCTTATGGAGCTTGTTTATTTTAAGGTAAGTGTGATCATAGTCTATAATACCTTTGAGGTAACTTAACTTAGGCAGACTTCTCACTAGCATAAACTATTCTATCAATAAGTAGATGTTCTATGAATGAATAAATATTCTATCAAAAAGTAAACTTCTATCAAAGAATGAACCTTCTAACATTAAATAACTTTCGATCAATGAATAAATTTTCTATCACTAAAAAACTATCTATCAGTGGATCTTTCGCTATTTCCTGGCATAGTGACACGGCCAAGGGCGTTATAGGCCATCCGGCGCCCATGGCAAAGTATGAGCTCATACCCCCGCCAGCTGGCCCTCTCGAGTCCTACCTTCGGGAAAAACTAACACACTGGGGTTCTAAACCAGTGAAGAGGCCACCATATTGGGGTTTGCAAGGCCCGCATGGTAACACCTCGATCAAGGGGCAATATCGGCCATCCGGCGCTCAGTGACTACTAAATCAACCGGACATAATCCAGTTGAGTCACGCCAGCTAATCATAATCTAATACTTTATCAGATGGGAATAACTTCCACTTTCGACTAATAATGAGCGCCCTGGGATAGCAGCATGCCAAAACCCACTGAGCCACTTATCAAAATATGAAATTCAACTCTAAAGGAGTCATTCTAACTCCAAGTAAGGCATAATCCAATTCTTAAATAGATAAGGGGGTAGTTCTCGCCTTCCATTAACACTCTCATTCTCTAAACTATTCTAAGCGCAAGGATTTCATAGTCGATAACTCTTCATATAAAGTGTACTCACTAGTACCTCATAGTTTCGATACCACGCATACTATCACAATAAAAAATGTCTTAAAGCAAATTGCATATAAGGGTTAGTTACTGCGTGTACGTACCTATAAGCGTCACTGCACGATCAAAAGTCACAAAATCACCCGACTAAGGCTCTACTTTCCTCTTACAAAATGGGCACCTATATAAGTTATGAATAAAACTAATAAGTTCCCTTAACTACTTTTCCATACCAAACTAAATACCAAAGTAAACGCTATCACCCATTCAACATGAGTTTCCGATTACTCTAGCACGCACACAACTCATTCAATACAAGTCAAAATCATTAACTCAACACAACATAAGTCTTTCCATCAATTTAAAGTAGAAGTATGTGTGAATTGTTTCTTTACATTAACTAATTTTGAGCATATCGGCTCGCGTTACCCAAAAATAACTGACCACAACTAAATCTTACAATTTTAATATAACATTAATATAACGATAAGGTAAATCTTAGAGTTATCGTATCAAGATATCATTTGTTACATTCTCCAAAGCTATTAAGAACTATAGTCAAAACAACACGACAATTAACATTAGCAACCATCGACGATAAGTTGACATTATGCTCTTGGCTTACTAATATCATGTATCTATAACTTCAATAACAACCTAATAAGAGTATTTGTAATTCACAACAATCAAACCACAACAATTAGTAGCTATTATTCTCAATGTAATCAATCAAAATCACTTTCATAGTCAGCTAACATCATCACCATTACTAATTATTCACAATAATAACCAATCGACCAAATCTTAAAACAACTTTTAAAGTTATTTAATCAATCATCACCAAAATATAGTATAAAACACACATTATTAGTAATTTCATCTCTAAATCCAAGCCCTAATCGTTTCGTGTTCAAAGATAACATATTTAATTACTACCCATACTAAGATTCGAAGAAACTAATACAAAATCAACACACAACCCATAATTTCAAATCACACTTCAAACCCTAAGTCATAAACAAGTTTAATTCATCAATCAAATTCTTACCCACAAAAAGATTCAATGAAATTAACACAAAACCAACATTAAACTCAATGCACTTAATAAAACTCCAATTAAAACTAGAAAATTAATTAGAGAATAAAAGAGATGGCTTACAATGGAGGAACTAGAAAAGGGTAAGATTATAGGTGGTTGTTGTGGTGGTGGAGGACCAAGGTGGGGAGTTGGTGGCACTAGGGGCCGCCGGTTGCTGTGAGAGCAACACGTAGCCCTGCTCGCAGCTAGGAACAGGCGACACAGCCCACTGCTGCTCGTGATTGTTCGTGGGGAGGAAGAGGGCCTGCCTTGCTTGGTGGCAGCTCATGGTGGAGGGAAAAAGGCAGGCGGCCTGATGGTGGTGAACTGAGGCTGGTCGTGAGCGGCTGATTGAGGCCAGCTACTGGCGGCACAGCAAGAGGAAAGGGAGAAGAGAAAGAGAGAAGAAAAGAGAGGAGGAGTGACGGCGTGTGAATTAAGTGAGGGAGGGAGTAATACCCCCTTAAAACCCTAACTCATCCTATTTATTTAATTTATACACTTAATTATTTATTTGTTTACCTAGGTTCATCTTCTTGCGAGACCCAACTAAGAAACTCACCTTCGTGTGCTCACACATTTCAATAAAATAATTATTTTGATTCGAACCTCTTTATTTAGAAATCATGATTTTTTTTTTTTATAAATATATGTTAATATTTAAATTCGTATATGAAAAGAGTTTATTAAAACTACTTCTAAATTTATTTAACATAATTATAAAATCCCCAAAAGTTATTAAAATATTAATTAATGACGTTAGAAAATCTCGGGGTGTTACACTTATTCTGAGAGTTTTTTAAATCCTAAATTTTGTCGCTCGAACTTGCTAATCGCAAGTATTAATGTATTCTATTGCATGATAACATTTTTTTGTCTTTGCATTTCACTTATAGTGTTAATTAAATTGATGACTTATAACCTTAAAGTGATGACTTACATTGTTAAAGTGAGTATTCATTTTAAGGTTGTATGTGATGACTTTAAAGTAATTACTTATAGCCTTAATGTAATGATGACTTATAACCGTAAAGTGATGACTTAGATTGTTAAAGTGACTACCTAATGCTTATGAATATAAAATATAATGTTGAATATTATGACCTTAAAGTGATTACTTAAAGCTTCAAAATGATGACTTATAACCTTAAAGTGATGACTTAGATTGTTAAAGTGATTATCTTATGTTTATAAGTATTCATTGTAAGGTTGTAGACAATGACCTTAATGTGATTATTTTTGCTTATAACCTTAAAGAGATGATTTACATTGTTAGAGTGATTGCCTACAGCTTAAGAGTATTTGTTTTAAGGTTGTATACGAGGACCTTAAAGGGATCATTTATAGCCTAAAGTGATGATTTTTGTTGTCAAACTTACTTGTACAAGTAAGAAGTGTTGCAACTCAAAAGCAACAATAACCCATTAAGATTGTTGAACAACCTTAAATTCAGCATTCACAACAAAAATTAAGAACTTGACTTCTTTGTTTATCATTATTAGTGTTAGCAACAAAATTAAGAATTGTCCAACATTCTAAACTGGACACAAGAAAAACAGAACAAGAGTTTGAGTTTGGATCCTCAGATGAATCACCATCACAACCTCAAACTCCTCCGAAACCACCACCTTTTTACATTAAAATCCCAGAAATGTAGATGAATCAGAGAATGAAAGACAACACTTCTACATAGGCAGCCAATACAATCAACTTATGAGCACTCTAAACTTAAGTCAAATCTTATGCCTTGCATTTTTCAAAAACAAAATACCTTTCAAACATAATTGTCACTCTAAAACTGAGTTCACTACAACAATGAAACATAAATCAAATAAAAAATTCAAATTCAAGAACCACAAAATCAATTCATAGCAAGTGTCATCGATTAAACTCTCATAGTGAGCACACTGCTAGAATCACCGTACGTAACTATTTAGGCTGAATATACCACCCACTAAGTCCGCCAAATCAATTTATAGACAATGCACGCACTGCTCGGTGAAGCATATTTAGAAAGAAAGAGGAAAACCTATTCACAGAACTTCTCATGAGCAACTCTAAAGCTTTGTTCCCTAAAGGATATACACCGTATTTTTTTCAATTCAAAATCACAAATAAGAGGAAAGGGATTAAAGTTTTAGTCGTCATTAACTCTTGCCAAATTTTGCAATAACATATCCTTATAGTATATGCTCATACATAAACTGACAACAATCCACCAGAAATCTAAACAAACATACTTTAACAATTAAAACAAGAAGGAAAATTCCACATGGTAGCATCTAGTTTTCATGAAACGCCAGTTGTAGCACTTTTGTAAGATTTTTGACCAAGATGGTCAAGGTACGAATGTCCAAGATGTCCAAGTCCAATCCAATGCAAGGGAATTTATTTTGTCCAAGTTCTATTACGATCTTAGTATGCACGGTCCAAATAACTCATCAAGTGGTTGTACTTTGCTAAGTATGACTAAGTACTTTGTTGAAAGCATAAATTAATGTCGGTTACAAGTAATTAATTCCAATCAGTTTTGGAATTCAAAAGGGCGTGTTTTAAGAAGATTTAAAGCTGGTTTTAATCTCATTTAATTCCAAACGGTTTTGGAATTCAAAGGGGTGTGTTTTAAGGAGATTTAAAGCTGGTTTTTAATCTCAGTTAAGGGAATTAATTCCAAACGGTTTTGGAATTCAAAGGGTTTGTAATGGGGATTAATTGGACAGTTATGATCCAAATTAATTGACCCTTTATTTCAGTTTTGTTATTTATTTTTGCTAAGTTGTAGATGCATTTAGTGGATGTAATAAAGCTATAAATAGCGTGCTGATTATCAATGAAAACACATCCAAAAATTTGCCAAAAAAAAACGTGTGTTTGTTTATCGAACTTGACTTGTGTTTAGTCAATTTCCATTGTCCAAATTTGAGTGTCCAAATTTGAAGAGTTGTAGTTTTAGTGAGAGTTCCTAAAACTAAAGCTTGTAGTTGACGAATAGGTGGGAGTTCCCTAATCTAAGCTACGCCCAAGCAAGTGAGTGAGTGTTCCTCCTTGTTATATCCTCAAGTTTAGGGTGAGTGTTCCCCTTAACTATCTTGATTAATTTAAACATTTTTCCTAAGTTAAACAAAACCCAAGGACCCCTTAATTTATACTTATTGTGAACAAGTTTTCCATCTTGTTTACACATCAATTTTTCCACATGGTGACATCCAAATTATGCACTATCTAATTGTCGCAATATTTTCCGTTAAATTTTTGTTAATTTATGTTTTATTCATTATTTTGTAAGATTTTCCCCCATGGTAGCATCTAATCTATGCTCTTAAATGTTTAATTCATTATTTTAACATTTAATTCATCGATTAATTTATCAAGACCCTTAAATGTTGTAACAATTTTATTTTCATTCAAATTATTGGCATTATAAAGTTCAAAAGGTGTATTACAAACATTAATAAATTATTCAAAAGTCGCATTTTATAAGCTCAAAAGGTGCATTTCATATGTTCAAAAGGTGCATTCCTAGCACTAATACATATCTACTTAATCGTTACAACATTTAAGGGCGTTGTTAAAATAATCGGTGAATTAAACGTTAAAATGGTGAATTAAATATTTGAGAGCAAAAACATGATGCTACCATGTGGAAAAATCTTATAAAATTATGAATTAAACGGAAATTAACAAGAATTTAACCAAAAATGCTACGTTAGTTAGATAGTGCATAAACTAGATGCTACCATGTGGAAAAATCTTACAAAAGTGCCACCACTGGCGTTTCATGAAACTGGATGCTACGATGTGAAATTTTCCTAACAAGAATTGACATTTTATTGCTTTTTTAACACTGAATTATAGCCCTAAATTAACAAAAAATTATAAATTAGAAATTTACACTAATTCATTAAACCTTAATGAGAAAAAATCAATAAAAAGAATTTGAATGATTGTATAATCAATAAACCCTAATTTAGCAACAAATAAAAATAAGAAAGGGGGATTATAGTCAAATTCATAATAGCAAATGGGTAGCAAATAACATTAATCAACAATGAGTAATAAATCCTAATCTATTAACATGCTTAAGTGATATATTTTTATTTTCCATATTATCCTTACTAAAATGACGTCTTATATGAATATGTTTAACCCTAGAATGATGCATGGGATCTTTAGATTTGCATATGGCACTAGTATTATCACAATAAATAGGAACACATTCAAACTTAATACCAAAGTCTCTTAGTTGTTGTTTGATCCAAAGCATTTGGGAACAACAAACTGCTGCTGCCACATATTTTGCTTCCGCGATGGATAATGCAATGGTATTTTGTTTCTTGAAACACCATGACACTAAACAAGAGCCAAGGAATTATACCATACCTGAGGTGCTTTTTCTGTTTACAAGATCTCCTGCATAGTCTCCATCACTATAACCTTTCAAATCATAGACATCACTTTTTAGATAAAATAGGGACAAGTCATCTGTTCCCTTCAAATATCTCATAATTCTTTTTACTGTTGTATGATGTTATTCTTTGGGATCTGATTAAAATCTAGCACACAAACCAACACTAAACGCAATATCGGGTCTACTAACGGTTAGATATAATAAAGATCCAATCATACCTCTATACATAGTTTGATTAACATTAATACCATTTGTATCTTCATCTAATCTAACATTTGTAGCCATCGTTGTGTGGTTTGTTTTAGATTAATCAAACCATTTTTCTTAAGAAGTTCTTTTATATATTTTTTTGATGAATAAAAATTTCATTAGCCATTTGCTTAATTTGCAGACCTAGGAAGAAATTTAATTGTCCCATCATACTCATTCCATATTCAACACTCATAAGGTTAGCAAATTCTTTACATAGCAATTCATTGGTGGCACCAAAAATAATATCATCAACATAAATTTCTACAACCAAAATATCAAAACATCTATTCTTAAAAAGCAAGGTTTTATCAATTTTACCTCTAACAAAATCATTTTCTATCAAAAACATTGATAATCTTTCATACCATTGCCTAGGAGCTTGTTTTAGTCCATAAAGAGCTTTATCAAGCATACAGACATGATTAAGAAAAGAAGGATTTTCAAAGCCATGGGTTTTTCCACAAAGACTTCTTCATCAAGAAAACCATTCAAGAAAGCACATTTCACATCCATTTGATATAACTTAAAATTCATAAAAGCAGCAAAAGAAATTAGAATTCTGATAGCCTCTAACCTGGCTACTAGAGCAAATGTCTCTGTATAATGGATCCATTCTTAAATGTTGATTGTACCCTTTAACCACGAGCCTCACTTTATTTCCTACTATGATTCCATGTTCATCCAATTTGTTTCTAAATACCCATTTTAGTCCAATCACCTTCTTGTGTTTTGGTTTCGGTTCTAAATGTCACTTTATTTCTTTCAAATTCATTCAATTCATCTTGCATGACAACAACCCATTCGGAATCTTTTGAGGCTTCTTCGTGATTTTGGGGTTCCAAGGTTGAGAGAAACGCAAAGTGTGCACATAAATTTCTCATTTGGGATCTGGTTTGTATGCCCTTGTTTAAATCACTAATAATCGAGTCAAGTGGATGACATTTCTTATATTTCCACGGTTTGGGCACAAATTCTCTTGCAGGAATAGTTGTCAAAACAAGGTCACTGACTTGATTGATATTCTACTCAACTTCAACCTAATCTTTTTGTTCATTTCTGGGAACAGCTGGATTGGGAACACTTTGTTGGTCCTTATTTGCCTGTTGTTCTGCTTGGTCAGGTACTTCGGTTTCTTCTTAAATAAGTTGTTCTACGATTGGTCTTTGATCTTGCTCTTTAGTTACATCTTCATCATCTTCCAAATTTGCAAGAACTATTTTAAAATTATTTGTATCCTGTTCACTTGTCATAAAGTTATTCTCATCAAAAATAATGTGAACAGATTCTTCTACACACATAGTTCTCTTATTGTAAACTCTATAAGCTTTACTATGAGATGAATAGCCAAGAAATACTGCTTCATCACTTCGTTCATCAAACTTTCCTATGTTTCTTTTTCCATTAACATGAAATAAGCATTAACATTCAAACACACGAAAATAGAAAATATTCGGTTTTACACCTTTAAACAGCTCATAAGGTGTTTTAGAAGTGATAGGTCTGATTTTTAAAATATAGCATGCAGTATTAGCCTCGGCCCAAAAATTCGTAGAAAGACCACAAGCAATTAACATGGTTCTAGCCATTTCCTCTAATGTTCTATTTTTTCTTTCTACCACAGCATTTTGTTGTGGTGTTCTAGGCGCGGAAAAGTTATGACTTACGCCATGCTCATTGCAATAATCCATAAAGCTTGAATTTTCAAATTCTTTGCCATGATCTAACCTTATGTGAATAAGTTGATTATTACTAGATTTTTGTATTTTATTAGCAAAAGAAACAAACTCATTAAAAACCTCATCTTTGCTGACTAAAAAGATAGTCCACATAAATCTATTGTAATCATCAACAATAACAAATACATATCATTTGCCACTACTGCTTTGAATTGTCATAGGTCCACAAAGATACATATGGATTAATTCAAGCGGTTTTGAGGTGGTCACCACATTCTTAGGTTTAAAAGACGACCTCACATGTTTTCCTTTGGCTCAAGGATTACAAATTTCATCCTTTTTATTTAAGGGATGACAAACCTCTTACTAGGTGTTTTTATCTTAAAGTATTAATCAAAGAAAAGTTAGCATGACCTAGACGTTTGTGCCAAAGAAGAGGGTCTTCCTTTATGACACTGAGACAAGTCAGACTCGATTTGGGAACAGTGTTGATGTCCACAACATAAGTGTTCCCCTTACGGATTCCTTTCAGAATAGTGTCTCCTGTGTCGCTCCTATAAATAATGCATTTTTCAGGAGTGAAATTTACAGAGTTACCTTTGTCACAGAACTGAGAAATACTTAGTAAATTATATTTTAAATTCTCAACCAAAAATACATTGTCAATTGCATGGGAACTTGACCTTCCTACTTTTCCTTTGGTGATGATTTCGCCTTTAATGTTGTCACCAAAAGTCATAGTTCCTCCATCATAGGTTTCTAGTGAGAAAAATTTCGATCTATCACCTGCCATGTGCTTGGAACACCCACTGTCGAGATACCATGAGTTGTTCCCCCTCACTATAACTTGCAAAGCAAATTAATTATTAGAGTCAGGAACCCAGTCTTCCTTGGGTTCCTTGTCGATTAGACATGAATCATATTTCTTTATCCAAATGCGATCGACATAAATCTTGTTAGATTTATCATGTTGTTTCCTTTTGGCACATTGATGTTTTAGGTGTCTAGTTTTTCCACAAAAAGTACAGACTTTACTACTTGGGAGATCGACATAGACCTTTTTCTTTTTATTATTCTTAATGTAACCTAGGTCTTCAGTACTTTTAGTTCTAGCATCTAAAATCCATTTAGGTACTTCTTTGATTTTCCCTTTTCCTCTTGAATTTAATTCAAGCTTCAACTTTTCATTTTGGGCTTTACTGAATTCTAGGTCAATTTTTAATTTTTGAAAATCAATACTAAAATCATGAATGGATATGTCGTTTAAGTCCTTGTTCAAGCCTAGTAATTTATATTGGATCAATTCAACATTAAGAATAATATTCTTCTTTTTTACTCTCTCTAGTGTTTCCTTTAAAATGATGTTTTGATCTAGCAAATTAAAGAATTTATTTTGAACATCGGATTTAAAAGTGTTTAGATAAGAAACATGGTCTTTACTAATCTTGAGATCTTTTTCAATTTGGAGACATTTAACACTATTTTCTTTCAATTTATCTTGTGTCTCCATAAGCAACTCAATTAATTTATATTTATCCGAACTAAACAGGTGTTTAGGAATTGAATTAGAAGATATTACCTCTTTTCTTTTAGACTTTTCTTTCTTTTTTTCGTGTGAAGCCATGAGACATAAATTGGTTGTTTCTTCCTCTTCGAGGATCTCTGTCTCAGCATCACTCTCGGATTCTCCCCATGCAGCAATCATGGCTTTGCGAAAGTCTGTTTTGTTGAGATTTCCTTTCATCGATAGTCTTCTAGTTTCCCTTGCCTTTCATTGCCCTTTTCATTTTTCCATGTTGGACAATCTTTGATGAAGTGATCAGTACTTTTTTGTGGCATTCGTAGTCAGATTTGGAATTTGCAGATCTTCTTTTCTTGTTGTTTCTTTGATTAGCATATTTGTTGTTCCTGAAGAATTTCTTAAATTTTCGTACCAACATAGAAGCCTCCTCTTCATCACATTCTTACTCTTCTTGATCAGTTGTTGTCAAAGCCAAGCCTTTGTTTTTGAAACTACCCGTTGTTCCCAACTGCAATTTGTGAGTCATTAGGGAACCAGCCAGCTCTTCCAGATTAAATTTTGTGAAATCTTTGGATTCCTGGATTGCTGTGACTTTGGCTCTCCAGCGTTCATCTTGAAGGAGACTTCGTAGAATTTTCCTGACCTGTTCATCAACGGGAATATGTCTTCCAAGAGAGACAAGTTCATTTGTGATATTTGTAAATCTGGTAAACATCTCTTGGATGCTTTCTCAAGGTTCCATAACGAACCGTTCATATTTAGACATGAACAAGTCTATCTTGGAGCGCTTTACTTCACTTGTTCCCTCGTGGGTAACTTCCAGCAGATCCCAAATCTACTTGGCAGATTTGCAGCCCATAATATGGTTATGTTCGTTAGGTCAAAGACCACAGTGAAGTAATTTGATGGCAAGAGCATTCATCTCCATTTTCTGAAAATCTTCCTTTTCATATTCGGTTATAGGGTTTGGAAAGATTTCGTTATTGGAGTTTGTAGTAGTTACCTCAAAATCTCCAATTTTGATAACTCTCCATACTTGATAGTGTTGACTCAATTAGGAACGGGAACAGCAACAAGAGGGGGGGGTGAATTGTTGTTGTTGCTAGTTTAAGCGTTTATGCCCTGTTTTTGCGGAATTGAGTAAAATAAATAAAGCTTAAACTTAGAGCAAAATAATAAAAGAGACACACGACTTTTACGTGGAAACCTTCTGGGCCTAAACAGAAGGAAAAACCACGACCCCTCGGGATTTCTAAAAACTCCACTATGTTTAAGGCAATTAGTTACAATTACAATAAACACCTTACTTCACTCGAAGCAAACCAACTAGGCCAACTCTTCTCTCTCAAATTTGCTTTACTCAAAGCAACAAACTTAGCTTCACTAAAAGCTAAACTCCTCAATAGCTTTACTCAAAGCTATCTAATTCCCCCTTAGACTCACCCGAGTCTAATTACAAGTTCTCTT
Source organism: Amaranthus tricolor (assembly GCF_026212465.1). Taxonomy (NCBI): domain Eukaryota; kingdom Viridiplantae; phylum Streptophyta; class Magnoliopsida; order Caryophyllales; family Amaranthaceae; genus Amaranthus; species Amaranthus tricolor. The sequence continues at coordinate 31,658,841 of NC_080047.1, forward strand.
AAAAACCCTCACAAAAAGGAATGAAATTCTCTAAAATAAATCAATGAGTTGCACAAGAAAATATTATGAATTAATTGGCAATTTTAAAAGCAAAATATTTCTTGTAGAATTTCCAAAAATAATCGCATGAAAAAAAAGTTTATACGTTTTTTCTCTTAATGCACGCGCTTTGGAACAGCCGAGTTCATTAGCTATTTATAAAAAATAAAATCTCTAAAAATAAAAAAATATTCCAATCCATTATTCCCTATCAAAAGATCATGGGAAAAATGTGGATTACACTATCAAACGGTTATTTCCATAAGCCTTGAATAAATCAAACATACGGTTAAAGCAATAATAACCGCTGCTAATAATAACCGCTGTTCCCTTAGCAGCAGTTTCACAAACAGCAGTTCCTGTTTCAGTACTAACTGGTAGAACGTTTTTGCTATTTATAGAAACGGTTATACTTAATAAAAATAGACACGTTAACCTATTATCTAAGATAAAGACCGGTTAAAAATAATAGCTAAGACTTATTCAACAACCGCTAGTTCTATTTTTAGTAAATCCATTATTTACTAAATATAGATCCTAAAATAAAGGATTATTTTTAGAAAACCACACGTAAAGAATTTTTAGAAAAAATTTTTGCCAATTAACTATAATAACTAAATGCAACAAATTAATTTAAATACATTAATTAAAAAATAAAAATCAGAATTTATTAGTTAACGTAGGCTGACTTTAGTTTGGGAACAGTGCGCTGTCTCCAGAATCCAGTTTTGCTAGAACATCCAACTTAGGAACAGTAGACCTGCTGTCTCCATTTTACATCCCAAGCGATATACTTCTTCTAACATCCCTTGAATCCTTTTGACACGTGCATTCCCATGAACTAAGCCATAGGTACTATCAACGATCACCATTTCAATCGGATATCGACCTGCACACAATCTCTAAACACATATTTGCTTAAGTGTAGTCATCATCAAAACTCAAGAGGTCCAACAGATAGTTTTCGACTTTAATGAAGATTTTCGTTCTATTTTTCCAGTACGTATAGAATTTTTCATCGAACATTGGTGGCCTTTGAGTAGAGTACCCCTCTTCCATTCGTTCATTCATATTCGACATCTCTAAAATACCAGGATATTGCTCTCAGGGCTTCCTAATCAGTTGAGGAACATGGCTTTGATACCAATTGTAGAAATAGTTAGAGATGGTGAATACAACAAGGGGGGGTGAATTGTTGTTAGATAAGTTTAAGTGTTTTTTCCCTGTTTTTGCGGAATTAAAAACTTAAACTTGACGCAAAAATTAAGAAAGAGATAACACAATTTTACGTGGAAACCTTCTAGGCCTAAATAGAAGGAAAAACCACGACTCCTCGAGATTCCAAAATTCTCTACTATGTTTTAGGCAATTAGTTACAATTACATAAAACAAATAATTAAAACTAGGTCAACTTCTCTTTCTCCTTCTCCATCTCCTTCTCCTTCTCTTGCTTCACTCGAAGCTTCTCTCTTCTCCCCTAGACTTACACAAATCTAGTTACAACAATTCTCTCAAAAACCTTTTTCAAAGAATAAATTCGTAAGGATAAAATTAAAGAGTTGCACAAGAAAATATTATAAGTTAATTGGCAATTTTTGGAGCAAAATATTTCTTGTTGTATTTTGATCTCTTACTTATGGACTCTCTTTTATTCTCCATATTTTTGGTTGAAAAACAAGTCCCCTTTATATAGGAGCTCATGTAGCTAGTAAAAAGAAATAACTACCCACTACATCTTTTTCCCTAAGATTAAGGAGAATTAAGTGGATCTTGAATCTCAAGAAAAAACCCACGGTTATTTTCTCACTACATCCTTATTTTTGTGATAAAAGAGAAGTAAGTGGATCTTGATTTGGAAGAAAAAGCCACAGTTATTTTCTAAAATAGGTAAGGTAGTTTTTTTTAATTAAACCCATAATGCAAGCCCATTTATGTGGAGAAAAATAAGGAGAAGTTTTCTCCACTTTAAAAGAAACGGTTATTTTTCTTTTTAAAAAATATTTTGCCAATTAACTTGTTAAATAAATAATGCAACAAATTAATTTTAACCAATACATCAACTAAAAACCAGAAAAATATATTCTACAAAATTTTCAGCTAACGTTGATTCTTCCAAACTTCAGTCTTGGGAACAGAGCATTGTCTCCATCTACAAATATCGTCAGATCATCAAACTTGGGAACAGTAGACCTCTTGTCTATATTTGACATCCTAAGCGATCTTCCTTATCTAACTTCCTTGGATACATTTGACATGTACAACGTTCATAGACTAAGTCATAGGCACTATCAACAATCTCTATCAAGACCGAATATCGACCGGCATACAATCTCTAAAATACATTCGTTTATATTAAGTGTAGTCATCATCAAAACCTAAGAGCGCCAACAGTTCCTATCCTTATTTAACACATCCTTTTTAACTTTCTCATAAAGTGACATTTTAGTGGTCCCACCCCCTCTCTTTGGTTTTGGTGCAAAACCCAAATGTCCCATTTTGTGTGGAATGGAGGGAGTATTTATTTAATTTTTTTAAGAAAATAAAAATTTGGCTAGCCCTAAGGGTGTTCATATTCGGGCACTTGGCATTTCGATTATTCGAAAAGTCGGATACCTATTTAAACGACCCGTGTTCTGGCTCAATTTATTCGCATACCTGGATAAATTGGGTCGGAACATCGGATAACCGGTTTTATTTGTGGTATTTTGTGATAGGGAATTTTTCAGCAAAATATTTGGCAGAAATTAGAGGCTATGTTTTTCAAATGACTAATAAAAATAATTGTGGCATTTCTTTTTAAAAAAAAAGTCAAGTAATCAATTTTAGTTTAGCAGAAATATTATTCCTCAATACTCCTAAGTCCTATTCTAAAGGAGAGCGCTGAAAACTGCAATATCATACCCAACTACTAGAGGTGATCAAACACCGGGCTGGGCCGGGTTCGGGTCGGGCCGAGTGAGAAAAAACTGCCCATTGATGCGGGCCGGGCCAAAGTGCGGGCCTAAAAGTTCCTACCCAAACCCGTAATATGCGGGCTTGCGGGCTTTTTTGCGGGCTTGCGGGCCTATTTTATATATTATTTAATTGTATCATACAATAAAACTAAAATCAAAATATTATTTTTTCCTTTTCAAATTAATTGCAACTTAGAAAAATGTCATTATTAATTTTTTACTCTTAATTTTTGTTTAATTTTTTTTATTTATAAGTTGAAATATAATTAAGTGATATCTTGTTCGAATCATTTCATTGCAAAGATTATTAACATATAACTTTTGTAATTTTCATTACATATAATTAAGAATATTAATAATTGAATTAGTACATCAAACTTTATAACAAATAAAATATTGCAAGAATATTAATAATTCTTTACTCTTTTTCGGGCCGGGCCGGGCCGGACCGTGGGCCAAATGTCAATCCCAAACCCGTCCCAAAAAAATTTGGGCCACTTATTTTCTGCCCAAACCCGCCCATCGGGCCATATTTTGGAACCCAAACCCTCACTTTTTTCGAGCCGGGCCGGGCCGCCCATGATCAGGTCCACCAACTACTCTTTACTCTTTTTAGAGTTTTCTATTAACCTCTTGAAGTAGTACATTTGCGGAATACAATACTGTTGACGTAGTAGGGTTAGCATTTACAAATTGGAATAATACAATGGTAGGGTGAAAAGTTTGAAAAGAATAAGCTTATTATAAAAAAAACACCCAAAATAAGCTTTGAAAATTTTCATTACCAAATAAAGTGTCTCCTTGTCCGAGCTTGAGGTCAGTTATATTCGCTGTTACTACCAGGGAACAAAAAAAGACAATGTCATAGCGTTGGAAGGGACAAAAAACAAAGTTTGTTCGTTGCTTGTAACGGCGAACAAACTTTGTTTTATTTTTTTCCCTTCCAACGCTTTGACATTAATAACAGCGAACAAAGTTCATTTTCCAATTTGTTTGTTCGCTGTTAGTAACAATGAACATACCTGACCGTAGGCTTAAATAAGGAGACCCTCATTTTGGGAATTAAAATTTTCCAAAGCTTATTTTGGGTTTTTTTAGGGAAATTCCACATAGTTGCATCGAACTTTCATGAAACGCTAGTGGTAGCATTTTTTAAAGATTTTTCCACATGGTAACATCCACTTTATGCCTTATCTAACTTCCGTAGCACTTTCCGTTAAATTCTTGTTAATTTCCATTTAATTCACCATTTTCACATTTAAACCCTTATTAAATGTTGGTTGTTATCTTTATAATTTTCCTAAACCATTTTTATGCTTTCAAATGTTTAATTCATCATTTTGACGTTCAATTCACCGTTTTAATTCATCAACACTCTCAAATGTTGTAAGAATTTTGTTTTCATTCAACTTGTTGGCATTTTTTACAAAAGGTGCTTAGGCACTATTACATAAGCCATAATGTTCACTTAATGTACTTAACTAGGATTATAAAGTTCAAAAGGTGCATTTCAAGCACTAATACATATGTACTTAACTAGGTAAATTATAAAGACAACAATTTGAATGAAAATAAAATTGTTACAACAATTGAGAGCTTTGATGAATTAAATGTCAAAATGGTGAATTTAACATTTGAGAGCTTTGATGAATCAAATCATGCACCAAACCGAACTCATCCTGATTACAACCGACTTAATCCGAATCAATTTTTAATTGACCTATTATAAACCTAAACTGATTTAGTTTGATATTCTTTATAACTAGTTTAGAATAATTACTATAACATTTAGTTTAATAAATTAAGTATTAAGCGAAAAATAGATCGAATTTTGATTATCGAACATGGAAGTATGATCGACTTATTATATCCTCTTATTAGTTAATCTAATAAAGTAATAGATATTTTCATAAATTAAATTTTATTAATACATAAATATAAACTACTAACACTGAAACCGTTCTTTTATATTTCTTTTATCGTTTTGTTCTTTAGTTTTTCTAAAAACCAAATATAAACTATTTTTTATTTTATATTTTTCAAAAAATAAAATTAACCTAACTCATTTTAATCAGTTTTATAATAAAAAATTTGTCAATTTTAAAAATTGTTGCCCAAACGGCCAATTCGAACTACAACCTAAAATCGAAACTAAAAATTGTGAGTCTTTCCAGGTTAAGTCTAACAAAAAAGTACAAAACCATCATATACCTCTCCGTTAAACCCTTTCTACAGGCTTGATCTACAATTTTAGGAGTAAATTAGATGACGACGACAATTTATTAGGTAACTACTTTATCTTGTATTTCTTATTTCAATTCGATTTCAATGCTGTTAAATTTGAGATTTATCAGAACTTCTATCTAATTACTTAATTGGTGCAAAATGTTTTTGGATATCATTTAAACTATAACCCTAATTTTCTTGTTCCAATCCGAAAACCAAAAAATTAATATACGATCCTACACAACTAATTTGAGATGGAGGCTCTACATGGAATCGTTGCTGATATCTCGAGGATGCTCAAAAGGTGTTTGCTTCAACTGCACTGTGGGTTTTTGCATCATTGCCTGCATATTATGCAGTATACACACTTAGCATGATAAGTTGGGGATACACTTTTTAGTGTTTGATGATCATTAGACATCTGTAGTATTTGTTATTTATTGCGATGTCTTGTTAGTATGTTGCTAATTCAAAGTATTGTAATTTGATTTTGGATACTTGTCTCTGTTCAAATACATTGTGTGTTAAGGTTTTAGAGGGCTTTACGCAGATGTTAAGGCTCTTTGGTTAATTTTATACTAGAACATCTTGGTGTTGTCAAGAGGCTTTTGAAATTGCACTGTCTTCATAATCTATGTACTTGGGTACTTTAATTTTTGTTCATTTGTTGATTTCCAATTTGAAATAATTGGTTTATGTGATTTTCAAGGTTGATGTTGGCTTCTCATAATAATCAACGCGTTGCCAAAATTATTGTATTGACCTCATGATGATGGCCCTCACATGGTTAAGTGCAATTCTAGTTGGAGCAGGGTGCCTTGCACTGGGGTACTACTTTGGTGCTCGTCATCCTGCTCGTTTACTCATTTCATCTGCAACATCCAAAGCTCATGCTTCTAGTTCCAATAATGGAAGCAAGAAAAAGAACTCCCAAGCGGCTCTTGAGATTGAAAAGCTAGCTGATATTCTTGAAGATTTCAAAATGGTGCATGGATTTCTACTCTCTCTTGTAGTTGAACATAGTTGCAACATAGGCTGTTTAAGTTTATGATTTATGTCAAGTCATTTTAGTAATGAACTCATTTTCTTAAAGGTATTAGTAGTGAGGAATGACTTGAAGATGGGTAAAGGAAAGATTGCTGCCCAATGCAGGTATTGACCCAAACATTTCTTATGTGATCATTTACTTTTTGAGGAATTTTTACGTATATTCTTTGGACAATTGTTCTTTAGTTTCTTAGAGCTTTAACAAATATTGTTATGATTGAAATCCACTTTATCCATTGTTGCATTTCCTACACTGTTATTTTGACTGAAGTACTGAACTATTTTGTATTATTCTATTAGTCTCATGGTGGTTTAGGAAAACTGCCACCACAAGACTAGTTGGTTTTAGCTTTAAAAGGTGTTGTATACTAGCCAATGTAGTCCTTTAGAACCGCCTCATTAGATGTTTGAGATATCTTGATTTCTAAGTATTACATGTGTTTCAAACACTATAACGTATCCTTTTGAGTTATCTCTATTTGGTCCCTTATATTTTTAGCTGTTAACTGTTTTTGCTTTTGTGTTCGGGTTTTTCATTCAGTCATGCTACGTTAGGGCTCTACAAAAAGCTCCATAGCCGAGCACCAAAAGCTTTGAATCGGTGAGATACAATGTGAAGCTTTTTGCTGATTGAATTTTTCATTTACATTTATGCATTTTACTTAGTGTGCTTCATTCTATGACAGGTGGGAGATGTGTGGGCAGGTTAAAGTAGTTGTCAAAATTGATAGCGAGGAAGAGATGCTGGCTTTGCAGGTGAGATGTTTCAGTTTATTTTAGTTAAGTTGTGAATTACTTTAATCCTTTGGGATCTAGTATTGCCATGCTGTTAATTCACTTGGATCAGACATAATCAATCAAGTGACATATTTTGAAGTTTCAAGAATAACCTTATCTTGTATGCAGTCTTCTGTATCACTCTTTTTCCATACAGAATATGTCATTGATGTGTTTGAATGTTTTTATAGTTTAAACTCCAAAGAAGAGTACTCTAAAGTTTCATTGAAATTATACAATCATGCACATGAAACTTCACATGTGATGTTTTCATTGAAATTACACTAAAGTTTCATTACCTTTACAATTTTTAACATCGTATATCTAAGAATGGTGTTTTTAGTGTCCTTATTTTTTGCCCATATCCCAAGACCTTTGTGTTCCGTGTTAGAGTAACTAATCAGTTTCTTTTTTGCTGTAACCTTATCAGTTTTTATATTATCACTTGTGGGTTTTAGTTGGCTTCTATACTTTTTGGAGCAGCTGACTTTAAAAGTAATGCTCTCCACATCATAATATTGGACGTTTGTTTCGAAATTATGATCTGGATTCTGGAGCCGAGGTAATAGAATCTATGCTTCTTTCAGTAACGCTCTACATCCGTACTGAAGCTGTATGTCTGTATCCTGCAGAATCTTCCATTGCTGTGTGAAACTGATGTTCTCTGTCGTAAACTCTAATAGATGGATGTATTTGAACTTGGAAAATTCACTCAATTTTTGTTGAACTTATGATTTTACATTAGTTTAAGAAGAGGGTTGAGTTGTCTGCTGATTCTCCATGTTATGTTTTTATCTAAGCATCATGTTAACTATCTTGAAAATCAGCAATCTAAATAAATAGTTTAACTTTTCTGATGTTTGGTCTTTTCTTTTGGTCATTTGCCCTTAAGAGCTAAACCAGGAAGTTTTACCTTCTCCAAGACTCTGTTTTTTCGAAGCCAAGCCTGTTTTTCCTGGGACTTTGATTTCTGTTGATTCTTCTTATCCCCATTGCAGAAATATAATAGAAACAAAGTAAAACTCTGATCTACTGGTACTAATATTTGTTTACTTGATTGTCTTTTCCTGCTAACTATGTGGTGAACCTACTTATACAATGTTGCATGAAATATTAATGTAGTATGAATACTCATATCTTTTTTTCTGTTTAGTATTTTAAAAGGTACCTTTTTAATTTCTTACTCACTATATGCTTTGGCCAAGTGCAGGGAAGGGCCAAGTCAATTCATATACCCACGCATATTGTGATTGATGCTGGTAGAACACAAATAGCACCAAGTAAGATGCTGAATTATTTTTCTACCATTATAGATCTTGCATGTTAACATAAGTTTCTATTTTGATGAAAACTCCAAAGTTCATTATTGCTCTTAGCCACTTTGGTAAGGTCTCTTTAAATAACTTTCTCAGTTCATCAAATTAATTGATCCAACCATCCAGACTAATGTGCATATGCATTTTTATCGTGCGTGTATATGTGCATGTTAAAATTGTCATGTAGGTGATGTGAATGTATTTCTAGAAATGATTGTTTTCTAGCATACGGAAATAAAATGTAATAAGAGTGATAATTAGTGTTGAGATATTAATTCATGAGGCTAAGCATTAAACATCATCATGAGCTAATGGTTTCTAAATGTTGAGATGCATAAAAATGCGAGTTCACATTCAGGAGTAAAATCTAGTTGCTTTTGAATTTAGGAGTTACTTTACCAGTCACCAATTGATTTTAGAATAATGACTTAGAAATCCTTCGGTGTGCCTCATACTTTATGGGTGTAGCTGCTATGAACTGATAATTTCAAGCAAACCGTAAATTGAGAATTGAAAGACTAAAATGACAAAAGATTAATTATACTATCAAATTGATGAGTAAAGAACAATTACAAAATAACGAAAGATAGATCAAGTTTTTCAATTTTTTATCTTATTACCCCTTCGTAATTACCTAATGTTGTAATTACCTAATTACCCCTTCGTAAACCATTATCCCCAAATACCAAGTTATAGCAGTAGCCTTCACTAACGTTCAGTTTTTCTCATATTCATAAGAAAGTCTCTGCTGACTCCTTCATTGAAATCTTTCTTTTTATTCTGCAGATTCTCGGACAGTCATGGCAGTTCTAGGTATGTGTCACTTTGTGTTGTCGTAGAACTTGCACATGCTCATTGTCTTATATCAAACTTCAATCCTTTCCACTAAAATCATATTTCTATTGTAGGACCCGCTGACATGGTTGATGATGTAACTGGAGGACTGAAGCTTCTTTAAGTGGCTTATTTATTGAAGATGGTTGCTAATTTGGCAAATGCAGGGACACCGACCTTGTTGTTGTAATTCCAAGGGGGCAGGGAGCGGGGGGCATGGAATAGCAAGGCTGCTTTTCTGCAAATCAATCATTTAATCTTATCCCAAGTTTTACTAATTGGAGGCAAAACTTTTGATGTTTCATTTGCTAATTGGATATCTTCCTGTTTGGTCCTACTGCTGGCTACTTAATTTGGTATTAGTATTGTGATGTTGATGAAGTTTGTTTCACTTTTTTATTTTTGTCAATTCGTTGTCTTATAAATTTACGGGAAAGTTGCTCAATTCCACATTGAAGTTCCTGTTGTCGTAAGAGCATTATTATTGTTCACCACTTGCTGAGATTTATTTTGGGACTATTAATAGTGAACTCGATTTGTTCAAGGTATGAGATTTATCTCAAAACCTGACATGGGATTTTTTATGTACAAAGTATCCACTCAGAGTGATGTGTTTAATGACATTGGAAGAAGAAAAACTTCAAGTTGTGTTTCAAATGTTACAGGGCTTGTTTGGCAAACTATTATTGCCTGTGGTTGTTTGCTAAAGTTAGCTGGTTGAACAATAGAAAGTCTTCGTTGCAAAGTTACTTGTTTAAACTAATTGTTTAAACTAGTTGTTCAGTCGGTTATAAAAATATTTGGTTGACGATTTTATTAGAGAAAAAGTATATCAAAAAGAAAAAATTAATAAAAAAACAGTATCATGAGTGGCTTTTTGATTTAGGGTTAAAAGTTAGTTTTCTAATTAGTTTTAAAGCCATTTATTAAACATTATTTTTAGTTGTTTGCTAACCAAAAAGCCAACTAAAAATTTAAAAGCCAACTATGAAGTTTAAAAAAAAAAAAACTAATTGTCAAATACCCTATAAAACAACTAAAAAATGACGGTCAGAGTGTCAGACTAGTGATATACATAGCATTTAGCGTTAATTAAGAAATGTGAACTAAAATTCACATTTTAAAAAACAATATATCAAAAATCATTAATTTTTTGTTTGTATATGAAAACCTAATTTGCCGTATTTTACAACATAAAAATTCAATTTTTTAGCTTTTTTTTAGTTACTTAGCTAAAATATAATGTCCTTTAACAATTTTAAAAATATCTAAAAAATTATAGAATTATTATTTAAGTATGATATATTGTGGACAATTGTTTTTTTATTTGTGTGATATACATTAATAAATTGGTTGGAAGAGACCGAAATTGAAGTGGAATATAAAAAAGGGGAAAAAGAAAATGAGTTTTATTTCTTTTTACAATGAAAGTTTTTTTTAAGTTTGTTAGTTTGGTGAAGTTTTTTTAATAATATTTTGTTCGTCAACGTTTATTGCATTTGTTAATCTAAACATTAGATGTCTCTCAGAAGACATCCAATACACTTAAAACACCAAAATCTGTTTTGAAAATAACAATTCACAAATCTGCAACATAATATTTTCTTCGATTATCAACTGAAATCAAGTTGAAGATTTAATGCAAGAACTTGAGTAGTTTATATCACATAATTAAAACAATCAGAATCCAAATGATGATACACATTTAATTATTTTTTTTAAATATCATAATGTATGTTTTTTGAATCTTTTCAGAACATTATTTTTTTAAGATTATGAAATATTGGTGAATATCGTAACCGTTTGAAGACTTGATAATCTTATGATGGAATTTGATGAACAAAACAACAATGAAGATGAGAATGGTATGCAGTTAGTATAAGGTTAGTAAAGTGCATCTTAATGGATTTTCATTAGTCAATAAACATTTGAGATATGCATTTAGGATACTTAAAATAGACATTAATGATATCTCAAGTATGCATTAAGAATACCTAAACTAGAAGTTTAGAATACCTCAAGTACCTAGAATAACTAAAGTATGCATTTACAATTCTTAAGTAGGCATTAAAGGAAGCTTAAATAGGCATTTAAATATGTAAAGTAGGCATCAAGGAGAACCGAAGTAGGCTGTGACACCCCGAGATTTTCTGTCGTCTTTAATTAATATCTTAATAACTTTTGAGGATTTTATAATTATATTAAATCAATTTTGAAGTAGTTTTAATAAATCCCTTTCATATATGAATTTAAAAATACATTTACGATCTCTAAAATAAAGAGGTTCAAATTAAAATTATTATTTTATTAATAAATGTGAGTACACAAAGGTGAGTCTCTTAGTTGAGCCTCACAAGAAAATGAATCTAGATTAAATAAATAAATAAATAAACATAATAATAATAATAACCATGATAAAAGGGCATGAAACCCTTGTTGCTCAAACTAGTCGTCACTCCCTTCCCTCCTTTTCCTTAATCTTTCCCTCTTTTCCCCTTGCGCCGCCAGTGAGCAGCTGTGCCTCTACCAGCAAGCGATCAGCCTGCAACACGGCCCCATAGCAACGCTAGTTTCTTTTCCCTCCTCCACAACAGCAACCAACAGCCACCACAGCAAGGCAACTCCTCTTCCTCCCCACGAACAACCACGAGCAGCATTGGGCTGCGTGGCCTGTTCCCAGCAGCAAGCAGGCTGCGTGTTGCTCTCACAGCAGCCGTCTGCCCTCTAGTGTTGCCAACTCCCCACCTTGGCCCTTCACCAGCACAACAACCACCTACAATCTTACCTAGGGATGCAGGCGGGGCGGGTCTAATAGGAGACCCGCCCCATCCCCGCCTCATCGGGGCGGGGATGGGTACCGGTTTGATGGGTCATGGGGCGGGTACGGGTATAAAATTCATACCCACCGCGGGGATGGGGATGGGGACGGGTTTTAGGTGATACCCGCCCCATCCCCGCCCCGCCCCGCCCCGCCTTACGAAATGTACAAATTTTGAGAATTGGAATACCCTAGGTAAATATCATCATTTTTTTGTTTTTTTTTTTTAAAAAAAAAATTTATGTTGGCCCTTTGAATATAACATTGAAATGTACCAGTGATGAGCATTTATCTTTAAGCTTTACAAAAAAAGGATTGTTTCCAGACATCATATTCAAATCAGTTAATGCATACTCCTGTTGATTGCTTCCATGTCGATTGTTGAATGTATTTTGTGGGTTCAACTCAGTGATCCTCGGAAACTGATCATGTGGCGTGTTGTGAACAAACCGAAAGACGCCTCATCTTGGTAGGCCACAATTATGGGTTTTAAGGCCCAAATAATTGAAAATAAATATGTGACACAGATGGGTATTAAGCGGGGATTTGACGGATGGTGGGGCGGGTAAAATGGGTATTAGACGGGGATGGATACCCAGATGGGGATGGGGATGGGGATGGTACTAGGTACAAACCCATCGGGGCGGGGACGAGGAAAAAAATTATACCCGCCGCGGGGATGGGGATGGGGATGGGGATTGATTTACCAGATGGGGATGGGGATGGTAATGCCAATACCCGCCCCGCCCCGCCCCGTTTGCATCCCTAATCTTACCCTTTACTAGTTCCCCCATTGTAAGCCATCTTCCTCCCTTACTTGATTTCTTTTTATCATTGTTCTAATTAGAATCTCATTAAGTTTATGAGTTTTATAGTGATTTTTCATCATTCTTTATTAAATCTTCTTATGGGTAAGAACTTGATTAATGAATTGAATATAATTATGAGATAAGGTTTAGAGTATGAATGAAAATGATAATAGTTGTACCGCTTTGTGTTTGAGGATGTTTTATAATTTAATAGATTAGTAGAAGCTTTGAAAATGTGATTTGATTGTGAATAGGTGATAATAATTGTTATAATTGAGAGTATTAGTCGCAAAAACTGGTGTTAATTGTCACTTGTATTATAAAGATGATGGTGGATATTGTTGTTATAATTGAGTATTATTGTTAGTCAATTGTGGTATGCTCGTGGTTATTAAAGTTGAATACCATCATTGTTGAAGTAGGAAGAAACCATTGTTGCCATTTTTGTTTCAAATTATTTGGAGAAGTGCTTCTTTTCATGCCATTTTGTCATCATGAGTAATCTTGTACATTGTAGTAAACTATATCACAAGGCTGTCACCAACATCAATATCATTATAAGTTGTTAGTATTGATTTTGTTAAACAAGTACTAGTAGCCTAGGGCATTTCATAGTGATGAGGCCTTATACTTTGAGTCTCATTGGTTTAAAGAAATCTTCATAAAATGCACTTTATTGTTGTGAAAGCTTACTTGATTGTTGGTTTAGTGGATGCGAATGCTTATGTGATTGTTGAGTTAATGTCATAACATATGAATTATAAACGGAGTAATGTGAATCGGTTTAGTATGCATTAGAATAAGTGGAAGTTACTTTGAATGGGTGAATGATAATTTGTTCTAGCAGTTAGATGCTCTTAAGTGGAGACAAATAGGCTTATTAGTTCTACACCAACTTGTATGCGTTCCCAGTTCTTAAGAGGAAGGTAGAACTTTAGTTGGGTGATTTTTGTGGCTGTTTGGTAGTGCAGTAACGCTTACAGGTACGTATACGCAGTAACTAACCCTTATATGAAATTTGCTTTAAGATGTTATTATTTATTGTGATAATATACATTGCATCAAAACTATAAGGTACTAGTGAAGACACTTTATACGAAAAGCTATCGACTATGAAATCCTTGCGCTTAGAATAGTTATAGAGAATGAGAGTGTTAGTAGGCGGCTGGGACCACCCTCTTATTTATTTAAGAATTGGATTATGCCTTACTTGGAGTTAGAATGACTCCTTTATAGGTGAATTTCATATTTTATTTGAGTTGCTCAGTGGGTTTCGGCGTTCTGCTATCCCAGGGCACTCATTAATAGTCGAAAACGGGAGTTATTCCCATTTGATAAAGTACTAGATTATGATTAGCTGGCATGACTTAACAGGATTATGACTGGTTGATTAATTAGTCTCTTAGGTGAGATCCGACGGGATCACCGTATGGGGGGTATGAGCATACTTTTTTCATTGGGCGCCGGATGGCGGATACCGCCCCTTGACCGAGGTGTTACCATGCGGGCCTTGAAAACCCAAATATGGTGGCCTCTTCACTAGATGTGTACCCCAGTGTGTTAGTTTTTCCTAAATCTAGGACTCGAGAGGGTCAGCTGGAGGGGGTATGAGCTCATACTTTGCCATAGGTGCCAGATGACCGATAACACTCTTAGCCGCATCACTATGCCAGGAAGTAGAGAAAAGATCCACCGATAAAGAGTTATTCAGTGACAAAAAGTTTATTAATTGATAGAAAGTTATTTAATGATAGAAGGTTCATTCCTTGATAGAAAGCTTACTCATTGATAGAACGTTTACTCATTGATAGAAAACTTACTCATTGATAGAATAGTTTATGCTAGTGAGGAGTGTGCCTAAGTTAAGTTACCTCAAGGGTATTACAGACTATGATCACACTTACCTTAAGATAGACAAGCTCTATAAGGTCATGTGTTAGGTATTCTGTTAATGCCTTGGTTGAGTTGATACTATGCGTGTTTTGCAAGATTTTATGTTTTGAAAAGAGGAGTGTGAAGACTTGCATTTTACCAAAGAACACATGGATCGGGTTGGAAAGGACGTAATGAGATCAAGAAGTATAAGTGGACGATAAACGGTTACTATCTATGCTTGTGTCTTATGAAATCATCTTATGTTGTTTAACATAATGTTATCTAGTAGTTGGCCTTATTATATTTGATGCTAGTTACAGACGTGTGCGTGTTTGTGTTTATGTTTGATTGTTGATGACTTTCTATGATTGTCCTGCTATGACACATTGGCCTTTGGTCTAATGTCGAGCAACAGGAGAATCATAGACAAGCGTAGCAAGTATTGGAGCTTCTTTTGCATTGCATTGCATATGGGGAGAGTGATGAGGGCGAAGTATAACCTTTGTCATACCGTTATCTTTCGATTTTGTAGCTCTTGTTATCTTTTGTAAACTTTGGTTGTATATGTTTTGTTCTGAGACCTTGTGTCTTTGTATATTTGTATTTCCGTTGCGTAGTTTATAACTCTGTATGGTTTTAAGGAGTTAAGTCATTTTAAAACGCAAGCGTCGACATTGAAACTACGATCCATACTTGGCATGTTGATTTGAGAAACCGGTGATGAATCATCCCGCTGTGGTGTGAGATTTTAAAGGCAATGATGCCTTAAATTAGTTTAATGTTTTTATTGTGCTAACTGCTGTATCACATGTTCAAGTTTTAGTTGAGATGCTGCGAAAATTTCTACTCACCTTTTTAAAGTTAATATTTAACGTTTATCTAAATTCTTTTTCTTTTCTTTTATGTAACACCCGAATTTCCTCCCGTCCTTCACAATTTTCGGTTTCGTAAAAGGGGTCGGAAATTCAGGGGTGTTACATAGGCATTTAATATACATAAACTAGATAATCAAGAGGCCTAAAGTAAGCATCAAGGATACCTCAAGTTCGCATTATGGCTAGCTTAAGTTGGCATCTAGAATATCTCAATCTAGCATTAAGGATAGCCAAGTTGGCATTTAGGATAACTCAAGTGGCATTTTGAATATCTCAAGTTGTCATTAAGGAGACCTTAAGTAGGCATTTAGGATATTTCAATTAGGCATTAAAGGGTACCTTAAATAGGCAATTAAGATTTTTGTATATTTATTTTTTAAGATTTATGTCTACTATTTCCGCAAGAGATGATGAAGATTAATATGCTAGAACATATACATCAAATTCATAGTGAGGAAAGTACATTATGTGAAGTTAGAAGACAAGTAAGTGACCCAACAAAATCTTGACATTTAGGGGACACTTAATGGAGTTGCTTTTGAACATCTGGAAGACCTTAAGCAATTATATTTATCGCATGCAAGGGTAACAGGATTTACTATTAAAAAATGGACTTAGAGATCAAGTAAGAATAGATTATAGAAAATATTTAGTTTGTTCTTGGGAAGGAAAAACTCATTATGAAGCCAGTAGAAAGGAAATATATGAACAACCTATTTCAAAAAATAATCACATTGGTTCCAATCACAAGGAGTAATTGTAAGGCTAGGGTGAGAACAAAATCAGATATAGCTAATGGCCTATACTATACCAAGCAATATATAATCTTACATAAAAAAATGAGTTAATAACGGTTGAATGACCACTTGCATAGGTCAAAAAGGCATATATCCATTGTGGACAACATATATACTCTACAAAAGGTTTTGACGATGCAAATACTAGACTTACTACATCAAATAAATTTTGGTCACTTGATGTTGGAGGCTAGGAGATAAATTCATTGGGCATACTCTATATGATCACTTAAACTTTATTAGCATTAATGTGCAATAGTATTTGTTTATTATACAAAATGCAAGTAATTTGATTATTTAAAATAAATTCCTACTTTCTATAACCTAAAATCCTACTTAACATACATTTAACCACCATTTCAAATATTTTAAAGGGATATTCTAAATTGTAGGCATGAACTATTGCAAATGGCTAGTGATAGCAAATCTTAAAAAAATTCCACAAAACAGTACTGTACTTTTGAACATTAAGTTGTGTTAAAAGTCGTTAACGCCCTTATTAATACTGAACTTCCCTCCTCATTTTTTTGCGGTATTTGATGGATCATCTTCCTGCTTTAGAATTTCATTAATAGCTAACATCTTAAATCCTCACTCTTCTTATGCATTTGAAATTGACAATACTTTACGAATTAAACTTTCAACAATATCTTCGCTATGCAGTTGACAATTGAATTTTCATTCAGACAATAAGGTTCCTACAGGAGCCGGGCTTGGAGGAGGAAGCAGTAATGCTGCCACTGCACTTTGGGCAGCAAATCAATTTAATGGTGGTATTGAAACATAGAAGGAGCTTCAAGAATGGTCGGGTGAAATTCTTCTTCTCGCGTGGAGCAGTATATTGTGCTGGCAGGAGTGAGGTGTGTAAGGATATGAATACAATTTTCTTCCGTTGAAGTTTTACTTCTAATTACCAATTGTTTGTTATTGCCTTATTGGTTCTTTTTTCAAAGGGTACAAGGAAAAAGTCCATTTACCGGGTAATTTTGAATAGATGACTAATAGTCTAAGAATATACTGTGTACAAAGGAAAAATGGATACCGGATTTTGCAGTTTGAAATCAATGAATTGTATTAATTCCATTTGAAGAAAAAAAGCATCAGACCTTAAGTTGACAACATCAAGCTAGAATTCTTTTGAATATACTCAAGAACAATCTTGTCGCATTTGGGTTGCTTGAAAAATCTTTGGTTCTTTTTGATGTTAATGGCGTGCTATCATCTTTACTGCACCTGCATCTAACAGAATTTGAAGACATCGTTGAAAATTTTTGAAAATGTATAAAAAAAAAGTTAATGGAAGAGAAAGAAGATGGATGAAGGAGAAGGAGTTAATGTGTTTCAATGAAATAACACAAGAGTAAAAAGGTAATTTCTCAAGATAATAGAAAACAAATATTTTTTAGTTTATAATGTTACTGTAACTTAATGTTCAAAAGCACAGTATTATTTTAAGATTTGCTACCATTGGCCTTTTGCAATAGATTGTGCTTATCATATTGAATATTCCTAATTAAATCCCTATACTTAATATACACTTAACCCCTACATGACATAATCCGAACCCCTACTTAACATATACTAAACCTCTACTTAACATATACTAAACCCCTACTTGATTATAATTATTTAAAACATGAACTTCATCGTAATAAAACACACAACTACATTATTCTAAAATACCAATTTAAATAGCATCAACATAAAACACCAACTTAAATAAGTAAAAATGTCAACTTCAATAGGTTAAAACACCATTTTTAATAGGTTAAAAATACCAATTTTAATAGTTTAAATCATCAACTTAAATAAGTGGAAATACCAACATAAGCAGTGTAAAACACCAACTTCAATAGGTTAACATCATTAACAGGTTAAAACACCAACTCCAATATGTTAAAATACTAACTTTAATAGGTTAAAACGCCAACTCAAATAGGCTAAAATACCAACATCTATAGGTTAAACACCAACTTCAATAAGTTAAAACACCAATTTCAATAGGTTAAAACAGTTAAGATGCATGTATTTGTTTTCAAGTTTAATTTTTTTTTCATATAAAAGTATAGGCCGATCTTAAGGTAGACGTCTTTCAAAGATACCGTCTCTTTATAAAATTTGTGTTATTATAATATGTTGTGGCAATGGCTCCTTATTTGACAAAATATTAGTGCATGGTTGTACAGCAATTTTCCTATCACATGGTACAACTGTTGTACCATAATTTGTTTGACTCTCCTATGAAGTACTTCCTCCATTCTAAAATATTTATGCTACTGAGTATTTGCTGCGGTCACTCCTTATAACCGCAGCAATTAATTGATTTTTTTTTCTTATTCGTTTTCCTATTTTTTGCTGCGTATATTCAAAAACCGCAGCAAATAATACGCAGCAAATACGTCTTTTTCCACTAGTGATTTTAGGCAGTTTAATATATTAATTCAATTCTTAATATCTTTAATTATTTATAATAAAAAATGATAAAAAATTGATATTAATAAGCTTTGCATTGAGATGAATCAAACAAGATCTCACTTTACTGTTTTTAATTATAGTAAAAACTAATCACAAATTAAAGGTGATGAATAAATATTACATTATCTTGTTATATTGCATGTAATATGGAACAGAGGAAGTATAATCCAATATTGAAATTTGAAGAAAATTACTCTTACACAAATTATTGTATGAAAAGATCATTTCTTTATAAGACGGGTTTCTTACATTTATTAAATAGCCTAATTAATACAAAATGTGAGTATATAAACCACTTATTGTAAAACCTTCTCATTGGTAGATAATCTCTCACAAAATTAACTATTACTTTTTTGTTGCATTGGTATGTACATATTTATAGTTAAAAGAAACTTAGAATGAGGTACAGATTGAAAAAAAAAAAAAAAAAAGGACATTGTACAGATCAGGCCAAATCACATGTTACATACTTGGAGCATTTTGGTTTGCAAAAAACATATTACTCCCTCCGTTCCTTTTTGATCTTCCACATTACTATAACGGGTAGTTTCAAAAGTTCTTCCACTTTAGAATACTTTCTATTTTTAGAAAGTTTTTATCTCACTTTTACCCCTTAAAATCCTCCTTTTCTTTTAATGTACCCATTTTCTTTTATTTATAATTATTTTCTCTCTCATACTTCCAATACAATCATTACTTCATTCACACTACTATTTAATTAAAATAATACCCACTACAACCTCATACTTCCAATACAATCATTACTTCCCACTATTATATAATTAAAATAATACCCACTACCACCAAAGATTCTCTTTTTCTTAATCTTTGTGAAATACCCAAATAGGAAGAACAAATAGGAACGGAGGGAGTATAAACTATAATAAAAGGGATTTAAGTAAGTGTTATTACTATTAGTTGTTTAGGGCTATATATAATTTCTGTTAGGGAGAGCTCATCGATAATTACTTAATTAGAGTTCAAAGATGACAGTAATAACAAGTAACATTATGTTTTTTATAGCTTACATGATTACTCCATCTCTCTTTATTTATGTCATTTTTTGTTTTAAATTGTTTTACTTTTTTTTATTTAATAACAAACCTATTATTTACTACTCTATTTTTTAATCACTCAAAAAAAGAAAAATTTTCTATTTTTTAATTAAATATTTACTATTTAATTTTTCTTTTCATTTATCATCAAATATTTATATATTTTTTAAAACACTTAATTTCATCTTTTGGCTAATTCAAATAGATAGAATAGTAATTTCATATTAAATGGCACGTGATTTGAAACTTATTTGAGTATATCAATTATCATATACCAACCAAATGATACACAAATAGATTGATTAAACAAAGCAAGTAAAGAGATACAATTTTTAATAATGGTTGGTAAAATTGTATGACATTAATATATAGCCAATCCATATAACCAAAAATTATAACACAAATTTGAATTAAAGTAAAGCTCGACGCTATTTAGTCACAAAATATTTAAATTATCTATAATCTCATTGACACTACACTTCTTTGTTATTTATCTCTAAATGTATATTACTAAACTATTAGCAAGAAGATCATTGCTCATTTTGTTACGAAGTCTTTTCTTTACTATCTTCATAATTGATTGTTTTATTGTATGAGTTTTCAAGATTTAATTATTCACTTATTCAAACTAATTATTAAAATAAAGATAAGAAAATTCAATTAAAAATATAGAACAAACCTTTATCTTTCAATTGAGAATAGTAAGCTTAATTTTTTATTTTGTCGATTTCTCCCAATTGCTTTTTTTTTCCTAATTGTTAAATGATCATTTCATTTCTAATTTGATATTCCATTATTATTTATTAGATTTATTTTTTATTTTATTCAATTATTCTCTTCCTTTAATTATGTTGCTTTTATTTATTGGGCTAGAATTATGAAAAATATAAAATAACAATTGTATATTAAATAAAAATTGCAGAAAATCTCGGACGGGCGATGCACAATAAAAATACTAATGTAAAAAATATCATGAAGTTTCACGTTTATCATGTGGTTGGCCCACACGATGCACATCAAACAGTAAGAAATCGATCGTTGACCTATAAAATTCGTATCCCATCCCACATTGCAGGAATTGCTACTCTGTTTATTATTGAGTGAGCAGTGAGCTTAACTAAGGATCATCACAGACCATTCCAAATTAAAATAATGATGGGCGTTGGATCTCAGCTGATAATCAAAGCTGTGATGATGATGATGATGATGATGATGATGATGGTGCAGAAAAGTGATGAGTTAAGGTCTACACATCCATTACATGAGGTTGTAGATTGGATAAACTACCAAGGTGGTCCCTTCATTGGACTTGTTTTGGCTTTTCCTGCTGAAGAAACTCCTCTTATTGCTTCTGGTCTTTTTGTGCCTAATTCCATATATCCTGTCATTCAACTATCCGGTACTTTTTTCATTTCTTTCATCTCCAATTTAATTTGCTTCTTATTTATATTTCAACTAAATATTATCAACTTTTTATAAAGTTATCAGTTATATCATTGTTGTCTTAATTATGTTGGAAAACATTATCGCAAATAATGCAGATCTTGAATACCAGTATATAAGCTTGACCGATAGCATAACACCCATATATTGAATCAATTAGATTAAGTGTCAATCATTAGCTTAAGTTGGGTTCAAATCTTAACCATTCTTCAAATTCAAGTGAAAGAATATTTCACACTAGATATGATGGGGTTCTGTGTTGCATCCACACATTTAACACGAAAGACTCTCATTTGACACCTACAATATATATATATATATATATATATATAGGCATGGCCACGGTCCGGGTTGGTCCGGTTCCATCCGGTTCCGGTTCTACCCGGTTCCGGTTCCATTTGGAACCTGTCGCGACCGGTTTTGGTTCCGGGCGGTTCCTTGGCGGTTCATTAGGCGGTTCCGGCGGTTCCAACTCACGGGACGGGCAGTTCGAACCATCGGTTCCATTTTTATTTTTTCTTTAAATATTTATATAATAAAAAAATATCATAATATTGCGGACGTACCTTTGATGATTACTTGATTATTAGCGAAATTCATTGCTTGTCAAGTTGTCATCGTTATTAAAATATATACTAAAAAGAATGAAAAAAATAAATTAATAAAAAACGAATCAATGATAATGTCGATAAAGATGATTAATAAAAAAAGAGGGAGAAAATGGACTTGAACCTAGTACCCAAAGGAATACTAAGCTGCCTACGTATCCCGAAGGAATCAAAGCCCACGTAGTTCTTTGTCATACCTTTTATTTATAGTTGTTGAATGTTGATTTATCGTTGTCCGATTGATCCTATTCATCTTCGACATCATCATCTAGTTGGTTAGATGCTTCCGCGGACTCTCCTCCTGACGATGATGCAGATGTATCCATCATCATCCATGGATCATCATCGTCGTCTTGATTATCATCATTCCTTAGTCCTTGTGTTTGAATCTCCGCTACCTTGGTCTATTTCAAAGTGGTGTTTAAGATAACTATCTAATTCTAAATATGAGGTGGAGGAAGAAAAAGATGATCCTACAAAACTATCATCTTGACTCATTATATTAGCTATTACCGAATTATAATAAGAGGGACGTGCCGAAACGCTAGCACGCCTATACGTATCGCGTTTTGGGTTATATACACTAGCGTAATAATCATAGAGTTCTACTAAATATTTTTTACATGTTCCTACATAATTATGCACATCAGTAGGCGGGCGATCTAACGATTGGTAGTAAAATCCTATTACTTTAGTAAGGACCTCAGTTTTAAAACATGGGTCTAAAATGGTTGCAATTCCATAAATATAAGGAAAATCGGTAAAATATGCCTTCCATTTTTTCATCATATCTGCAAGAATCGGCTTCAAATATGGGTTAGTATCATCATGCGTATGTTTAAGGAGATGATAAAAAATAGTAATACACTCACTTATTACTAAGTGAACGTTCGGTTCATAAACATATGAAAAAATCTTAGTTGCGTGGTCATACGCTTCTAATATATTATGTACACCTATAGCTAATTCCCAAGTGTCATCAGCTATATAGCTATCTGTACACTCACTATACAGTTGTGTTATAACTGGACGATAAGCAAGCGCCTTTCTTAATAAATCGTTGGTTGAGCCCCAACGTGTAGGAGTATCTAATGACCAATACACTTTTTTAAGTTGATATTGGTCACATAATTGTTTATATCGTCTCTTTATCTTTACAATCCTAAGCCACTTCACTAAATCTCTAATTGGTTCTAATAAATCGCTTAATTCTTTTATACCTGCTTGGCAAGATAAGTTAACTATATGCGCACAACAACGTATGTGTAATAAGCTACCCCCAAGGATAAAACTAAAAGCAGGTTCGTTATACAAAAGTTCTATACATTTAATGTTCGCGGTTGCATTATCAGTTGAACAACAAAATATCTTATCTAATAAGTTCCATTCTCTACATATCTCTACTAATCTATATTTTATGTTTTCACCGGTATGTCTTTCTGGCAGTATCTCAAAAGCAATTATTCTTTTTTGAATAATCCAATTTTGATCTATCCAATGTGCTGTTACACACATATAAGATTCTAAATGTGGGGGAGCAGACCAAATGTCAGTTGTTATGCTAACCCTACCATTAAAAGATTTAAACATTTCAACTAATTCATAGCGCATTGATTCATATAATTTAATTGTGCGTCTTTTAAGAGTGCTCCTAGGGATTTCTCTATATTGTGGTTGCAAAGTTTTTCTAGTGTAACGCTCGTATGCCCTACTTTCACCATGGTTAAATGGAAATTCATCACAAATTACATACTTAGAAAATTCATCAATCATATCATTACGATTATATCTAAAAGGCATACCTGTGCTGGGAATGTCCCACTGTGTCTGTCGGCTTCCACTTATGGTCCCGCTGCCGCTTGCTGCATAAGTTTCTTTTGTGATTCCATGCTTCTTTGCCAAATGTTTGTTAAAAGATCCCGTACCACCACCTAACACGTATTCACAAAACACAATAAATAAATTTTTATAAAATATGAATATATAATGTATGTATAAAAAACTTAAAAAGTATTTACCTCTGGCGAAACTGTATGATACTAAGGGCTTTACTCCTTGACTTTCACAAATTTGACAAGTGCATAAGGAAATATCTGGATTCTCGGTTGGTTCTTTTGTGAAATACGACCACACATGTGAAACAGCTCTACCACTAGAAGGTGGCATTGCCGGAAAAGGTTGTCTTACTGGTTCATCTTCATCTAAATAAATAATTTAAAATTATAAAACTATAATTAAATAAATAAATAATTTAAAATTTAATTAATTTGAAGAATAAAATTATAAAACTAACCGATAGTTTGGAAATTGACTCGTTTACCACGAGCTTGTCTTTGTTGTTGTTCTTGTAGTTGTTCTTCATGTGATCTTGTTGATGACTATCGAGATACATGTATCCCAATAGGGGTTGTTGGTTCCTCTTCTTGTTCTTCTTCTTCATCAATTTGTATTTCTCTTTCCACTTCTTCTGCATAATTATGTAATTCTGGGTCGTACCCTTCTGGATAATTTGGTTCATAATTATAATTACTAATAGAAGGTGTTGTTGATACCGACGGAGTAGAAGTGGCTTTTCTTTTGGAGGAGCTGGAACCTCCCAATGATTTTGCCACTTTAGTAACTTTTTTTGAGGCTTTTTTCAAAAATGAAGACATGATTGATAATATTGAAATAATAATAGAATTAAGAAATAAATAAATAATTAATAGACTAATTATGTAATTAACTAAATTAAGAAATAATTAAAAGAATAATTATGTAATTAAGAGAATAAGTAGAGAGAGTAGGAGAAGAGATGAGTTGTGAATGAAAATGATTGAAAGTGGTGGGTATTTATAAAAAAATTGCAACGGCTAGTTTTTCACGGTTCCGGTTCCATGGAACCGGTGGACCGGTTCAACCGGACCGGTCCCGGTTACGGTTCCAAACCGCGGTTTTCAGGTCCGGTTCATGAAGTTTTTCCGACGGTTTCACGGTTCCGCGGTTCGGGGCGGTTCGGAACCTGTCGCAAACCGTTCCAGTTCCGGATCCGGTTCCAAGCGGTTCGGCACCGGTTCGGTTCCGGGTAACCCGCCCCGTGGCCATGCCTATATATATATATATATATATATATATATATATATATATATATATATATATATATATATATATATATATATATATATATATATATATATATATATATATATATATATATATATATATATATATATATATATATATATATATATATATATATATATATATATATATATATATATATATATATATATATATATATATATATATATATATATATATATATATATATATATATATATATATATAATGGGACCTCAATCGTTAGATTAAGCATTTGGTTTATTTAGTTTCTTGAAACCTACAATATGTTATAACCAACTGGATCAATATAATAGGTTTTTAATTGAATGATTAAGCCTAAGCCTAAAATCTCTTTCATAGTCTGAACTTTTAGATTAAAGAGTGAACTTTGCAAAAATTTTGACCGTGTTAAAAATGTTCAGTAAAGAAAGTTAGTTTAAACATGAAATATATTAGCTCTCTCCCTCTCCAAAAAGCAATTGAATTGGAGAATAAAAAAACTGTCAATTATTAATAAAAATAACTGTTAAGATAGAGCAACTGATAAATTTATGGATGAAAATATAAGAAAGAGAGGGGACAAAGAGAAATTAAAATACAAAGTCTTGCAAAATTGAGAGGGAAATAGTTTTGAAGTAAGTTAATATATATATTCTCTTTGTTTTATTTTTCAATCTAATTTCTCTTTTTAATAAATTTCACTCATTTTGCAACTTGTGCAAAATGAAAGGAACAAAAGAAGTATATATTTTTTTATAGGATGAAAACGATGATGTATTAGAGTTCGAACAATGTGTTTCAAACTCCAATATTGCCAAGATCGAATGTATGAAGTTTAGTGACAAACAAATTACGCTATCAATTATATCGATATTTGTAGGAGAAAGTAAAGCAATAAAATGACACAAAAATTTAACGAGGTTCACCCAACTTAGGCTACGTTTTCCGGTGTGTAGTATCTCTTATATTATCAAAGGAGTTCAAAGAACTCTCAAATATGGAGAATTACAATAGAGAAGAGATATAGGCTAGTGTTTGGCTTGGGGTATATTTTGTGGATATTTATTATTACAATGAGAGCTCTCTATTTATAGGAGAGATCACACTAAGTAACATTAAGTATATTAAAGCTATGAATAAATGATAATGAAACATTCCTAAGAATTTGAAGAGTCAAAAACAGCATCCTAGGAGCATTAGAGACATCGCTCGACCAAAGCAGAAGCTTGCTCGGTCGAGCAGCCTGATCGAGCGGACTACAGGAAGTTTCTGGTTGCATTCTGTCTGCTTGCTCGACCCATTCTGAAGCTCGCTCGGTCGAGCGGCACTTCAGAGGGCTTCTGACAGTATTGCTCGACTTGCATAGTAGAGCATCTTAAACCTTTGAACTTCTTCATTAGGTCCCATAACTCCCATGAATAACTCATACTTTATTACCTCATTAATCCATACTTTAATCATCATCATAAACCACAATCATCAAGACTCATCTTAATACACCCATTCATGACATACTTATGGGATTCCATCCCAAGAGTCACCAAATGAATGCACACACCAAATGTGTACTCAAGTCATACCATTCATAACATAGGAAAATAAAGATATTTGGAAATAAATAAACAAAGAAAATGAATTATGCCGATGAAAGTTGTGGGTCGTCATTATTTAAAAATAGAAGTAATGCAAGTGAGAGTAAAAAGCATAAATGGAAAAGATGCTGAATGAGAAAGACTGAGGGAGTATCGTGGCTTGCATCTTCAATAGTATGTTGTTGATTGAGCTTACTTAAGTAAATGTTTGAGCAGGAAGGAAATTCAAGATTGGAAGAATGAAAGATGTAGATGTAATCTATGTGTTGACGGGAGAACAAACAGTTGAGTTCCTTCAATATATATCACACAAACATACATTAAATATTATTACACTGTCTAATTATTTTGATAAATGAACTAATAAGTGCATGTAAATGTATAAACTCAGGTAAATGCAGCTCTTACAGTACAAGTTATGCTTCAAACCTTTGACATTAAGGGAATCGTACATTATGGCATTGCTGGTTGTACTAACACTTCAATGCATGTTGGCGATGTCGCTGTACCAAATCTATTTGCATTTACCTCTTCCTGGAAATGGCTGGTAAGACATTTATAAAAATAATGTCAATCTGTTATTTTGTTCTTTCATATATATTGTGCTAATTTTGTATTTGTTGCTGGCTGCTACCCAGGATTTTGGGTCATCACAAACGGGCCAAAAAGAAATAAAAATTGGGTCCTACAATCTTCCACAAGCAGGAGAAAATTTATTAGAAAGAATACAATTCACCCCTGTTCAACTCTTTTCAGATTGGACGGCAATGCAAGAGCTTTTTTGGTTTCCAGTTGATCCTTATTGGTACAATCTCGCTACACAAATCCGGGTATACACTTACAACTTTCTAGGGAGTATAGTACTGCTTATCTCTGTACTGTTATACTTGCTTGTTATTAGTAATATGTGACAAGAAACCAACTCAATCAAAAACTTAAACTAATGGTTGAGGCGTTATCACTACAAATAAACGCGAAAAAGGTGACGACTACCCGATTATTGCCATGGGTGACGGCCAGGCGATGGCCGTCTCATCGCCATCTATTATTTTCACAAGGGCGACGGTTGGGATTGGTTGCCAGGTCGACTCTTTTTCGATCTTTTTATTGGGTGACGGCTGGGTTGGACACCAGCTCGTCGCTAGTTTTCCTGTGTCTCGGGCGATGCACCGGCGTCCGTTTTCTTTTTGCATCCACATTAGTAGTGTACGCTCATTATCTCGTCGCCTGCCGTCGCCTAGCCCAGTTTTTCCATTTTAGCGATCAAAATGCCAGGCCAAGTGCCGTTGCCTTTTGCCCATTTATTTGTAATCCATGATATGTCATAAAACTCTAACATAATGATTGTTGGTAGGAAGTAAAGTTGCAACGTTGTGTGAACGAGACTGCTTGTTTGCCTCATGAGCCACAAGTAGTATTCGACCTCAGAGGTTCAACAGCCAATGTGTTTATGTCAAACTTAGCTTATGGAAAGTTCCTTCATCATGAATTCAACATTTCCACGGTAGATGAAGAGAGTGCTGCAGCCATACACGTTAGTTTTTTTTGAACCAAAACTTTTGGTTACAGGAAAGCATTAGCTAAAAAGAGAGCTAGGCCATTTGAAGATATACACAATGGTTTGATGCAGGTTTCGCGTACAAATGGAGTGCCATGTATCGTGTTTCGTGGTATCTCGGATGTCGCTGGTGGAGAGAAACTTTCATTGGATGGTCTTAGTTCCTTGGCTGCAACCAATTCATTCAGAGTTGCTGCCAAATTTGTGGAACTCATAGGCTGCAACAAACCTAATCTTTGATCATTATTTAGTATAAGGGATGGACAGGAGTCGTGGATCTTAAGGGTCTAAATTCAACCTGATCCTAATTTAAAGTTCTGGATCCGCCTATTTTTAGACCCTGTGGATCCGAGTTGAATCTGGGTCCATGACCTCAGATTGCGGGTCTGCGTTTACACGTTTAGACCCCGATCCAACCCATGGACCCATTTACATTTTTTTGCAAAATTATACATAAGCTATCATGTGTATTTAATTGTATGATTTGAAACTTTGTTATATTCTAGAACATTACGTGGTTTGAAACTTTGTCGGTTCATATAATTTGAAATGTCGTTGTTGTATCAATACTTTAAAAATCAAAAGACTTGATAAATATTTCATTTTAACAACTTGAATGTTAGAAAGCTTCATATATTTGGTTGCTTAATTAGTATAAAGTATTAGAAGATTCTTGTTAGTTGAAAATGTTTAAATTATTTTATTCGAATGGACGAAAATTGTATAATATATTTTTTAAATTCTTAGAAAAAAAAAATTATTTTGGACACAGATCGAAACTCTAAACCCGCCAGACCCTAAGAATTTAGGTCTGAATCTTAATTTTTCAGGCCCTATGTTTGAGCATTGTTATCTCTCGTCTTGATCAGCAAATACTCGCTGATTGTAGTCATTGCTATACTAGTCCAATAAAACATTCGACGCATAGTCGACACCCAAATTAAAGTTAGTGTTGAAGTCCTTAAGAATCAACCATCATGGTTAGGGGTGTTCAACAATCGGACCTCATTTTGAGCCCCTATCTCGCCCGTTTTTATAAGTGTTCGTAAGGGTAAGGTTGAAAATAATTTGGCCCAAAATGGGATTTACTACAATAAAATGGAGCGAGCTTTAAAAGAACATAATAACGAGCCTTTATAAATAAAAAAAAGAGTTCTATTATAATTAATATAAATGATAAATGTCAATGTGGATTACTAACGTTTCTACAATTCAATTATTATAAACGATAATTTAATTATTATAAATTTATCAATGGGGATAATAATAATTTCTATTAATGAAAATGAGCTGGGTCGACCTTTTCAAACCCAGCCCAAATAAAGCTTATATTAAATTTTAAGGGTCCTTATTCAGCCCGCCCATATTTACTAAGGCCCAGCCTAGTCCTTGTCCGGACCATTTAACACCCCTGGATTTCCAACCCCTTAAACGATACCAAAATCGTATGGGACGGGAGAAATTCGGGTACTACATCAAAATAAAAAGAATATACATATAATTTAAGAATTAACTCTAAAGATTTGAACGAAATTTCGGTAGCAACTGCCCTAATGTTGGATGCACTAAAAGAAAACAACGTTCAATAAAACATAATAAAGATGAGGCATCATAGGCCTAGTAAAGAAGAGGCACCAGCCTTATGAGAACCCACCTCTAACAACCGCTAGAACCGGCCACACGCACTCAGTGGCTGCCGCCAGCAGCCCAGCCGCAGCTTTCCCACGTGCCACCACCAGTCGCCTGCCACGGCAGCCTGCCCATGCGCCTCTCTTCTCCCTTCTTTCCCCGATTTTTGTGAAATTCTTCTCCTTGTTAAATTAGTGCTTTAATTATAAAGTTTTGTGTAAATTTATGAATCTTAGTTTAAAATAAGTTATATCTTGATACAATTTGTAGTGAGTGAATGTTAGAAGTGTGATTTTCACATGAATAAGTCAGGGTTTGTATTAGGGGTGAAAATAAAAGTAGTATGTACTACTTTTATGCATTTTTGTGATATTTTGGTATTGAGACAACTTTATAGAAGCTTTTGATAAGTGTTATTAGTGTTTGATATTGGTGATATTGGTGGTTAAAAAATAGTTAAGGTTGTTAGTCACTTTCAAGGGATGCTAAATATTACTTTTATTATATTAATGGTGGTGAATATGATCTTTGTTGTTGGTTTGGTAGTTTGGATACTAATAAAGATTATTATGTTATGTGATGCTAATGGTGGTAACTTGTCGTCATTGAAGAATTTATTAAATTGTAGATACATTATTGGTGTTTAACTGCCATGTTTAGTTTATTTAATCGTTGTCCCAAGCTATGAAATGTGGTCAAATCATAGAAAAATTAGTGTTATGAGTAGTCTAAGTTAGTGATTGCTACTGTTGTTACTGACATTGCTATTATTGCTACTATTATAGTTGTCATTTATTTGGTTATTTCTAATATATATATATATATATATATATATATATATATATATATATATATATATATATATATATATATATATATATATATGTATATATAATTATATATATATATATATATATATATATATATATATGTATATATACATTTATATATATATATTATACATATATATATATACATATATATATATATATTATATATATATATATATATATATATATATATACATATATATATATATATATATATATACATATATATATATATACATATATATATACATATATATATATATATATATATATATATATATATATATATTATATATATATATATATATATATATATGTATATATACATTTATATATATATATATATACATTTATATATATAATATTTATACATATATATATATATATATATATATATATATATATATATATAATATATATATATATATATATATACATATATATATATATATATATATATATATATATATACATATATATATATATATATATACATATATATATATATATACATATATATATATATATATACTATATATATATATATATATATATATATATATATATATATATATATAAATATATATATATATATACATATATATATATATATATATACATATATATATATATATATATAT